>NC_034181.2:5097325-5274825 GCF_002021735.2 Oncorhynchus kisutch
CGCTCCAACAGATTTCTGGGGCTCATGCCGTCCTGGAGGGGTGCGTCACCTGAGTGGGTGATTCATGTTGTGGTCATCCTGTCTGGGTTGGCGCCCCCCCCCCTTGGGTTGTGCCGTGCGGAGATCTTTGTGGGCTATACTCAGCCTTGATGCTCAGACGCTGTAAGTTGGTGGTTGAAGATATCCCTCTAGTGGTGTGACGTGGGCTGTGCTTTGGCAAAACTGTGGTGTGGGGTATATCGTCTGGTTGGCCCGTTCCGGGGTAGATCCTCGCGATGGGCACAGTGGATCCTGTCACACCATACCGGGACTTTGTATCAGGGCCTCCAGTAATTCTGCTGGCTCGTTAGTTAAGTGGTCGGTTGGGGCTGGGTAAGTTCAGTTATAGTCTGGAGTACGTCTCCTGTCCTATTCGGTGTCCTGTGTGAATCTAAGTGTGCGTTCTCTAATTCTCTCCTTCTCTCTTTCTTTCTCTCTCTCGGAGGACCTGAGCCCTAGGACCATGCCCCAGGACTACCTGACATGATGACTCCTTGCTGTCCCCAGTCCACCTGGCCATGCTGCTGTTCCAGTTTTCAACTGACCTGAGCCCTAGGACCATGCCCCAGGACTACCTGACATGATGACTCCTTGCTGTCCCCAGTCTACCTGGCCATGCTGCTGCTCCAGTTTCACTTCCACCTGACTGTGCTGCTGCTCAGTTTCAACTGTTCTGCCTTATTATTATTCGACCATGCTGGTCATTTATGAACATTGAACATCTTGCACCATGTTCTGTTATAATCTCCACCCGGCACAGCCAGAAGAGACTGGCCACCCCACATAGCCTGGTTCCTCTCTAGGTTTCTTCCTAGGTATTGGCCTTTCTAGGGAGTTTTTTCCTAGCACCGGCTTCTCCACCTGCATTGCTTGCTGTTTGGGGTTTTAGGCTGGGTTTCTGTACAGCACTTTGAGATATCAGCTGATGTACGAAGGGCTATATAAATAAATTTGATTTGATTTGATTTGATTTCTAACAGTTACTAATAGAGCTCTAACAGAGTTCCAACAGTGTTCTAATAGAGCTCTAACAGAGTTACAACTGATCTCTAACAGAGTTACAACAGATCTCTAACAGAGCTCCAATAGAGTTCCAACAGTGTCTAATAGAGCTCTAACAGAGTTACAACTGATCTCTAACAGAGCTCTCTACAGAGCTCCAACAGAGCTCCAATAGAGTTTCAACGAGCTCGCAGTTCGAACGATTCTCTAACATACTTTCAACAGAGTTCCAACAGAGTTCCAACAGAGTACCAACAGAGCTCTAACAGAGTCCAAAAGTTTCAACAGAGCTCTAACAGAGTTCCAACAGAGTTCCAAAAGAGCTCCAACAGCGCTCCAATAGTCCAACAGAGTTCCAAAAGAGCTCCAACAGTTTCAACAGATTCTCCAACAGACTTTCAACAGAGTTCCAACAAAGCTCCAACAGAGTTCCAACAGAGCTCCAACAGAGCTCTAACAGAGTTCCAACAGAGTTACAAAGAGCTCCATAGCGCTCCAATAGTTCCAACAGAGTTCCAAAAGAGGTCCAACAGCGCTCCAATAGTTCCAACAGAGTTCCAACAGAGCTCCAACAAAGCTCCAACAGATTCTAACAGAGCTCTAACAGAGTTCCAACAGAGCTCCAACAGAGTTCTAACAGAGCTCTAACAGAGTTCCAACAGAGCTCTAACAGAGTTC
Source organism: Oncorhynchus kisutch (assembly GCF_002021735.2). Classification (NCBI taxonomy): domain Eukaryota; kingdom Metazoa; phylum Chordata; class Actinopteri; order Salmoniformes; family Salmonidae; genus Oncorhynchus; species Oncorhynchus kisutch. The sequence goes on from NC_034181.2 coordinate 5,099,045, forward strand.
CAACAGAGTTCTAACAGAGTTCCAACAGAGCTCCAACAGAGTTCCAACAGAGTTCCAAAAGAGCTCCAACAGCGCTCCAATAGTTCCAACAGAGTTCCAACAGAGCTCCAACAGTTTCAACAGATTCTCCAACAGACTTTCAACAGAGTTCCAACAGAGCTCCAACAAAGCTCCAACAGAGTTCCAACAGAGCTCCAACAAAGCTCCAACAGAGTTCCAACAGAGCTCTAACAGAGTTCCAACAGAGTTTACAAAAGAGCTCCAACAGCGCTCCAATAGTTCCAACAGAGTTCCAAAAGAGCTCCAACAGCGCTCCAATAGTTCCAACAGAGTTCCAACAGAGCTCCAACAGAGTTCCAACAGAGCTCCAACAAAGCTCTAAAAGAGTTCCAACAGAGCTCCAACAGAGTTCTAACAGAGCTCTAACAGAGTTCCAACAGAGCTCTAACAGAGTTCCAACAGAGTTCTAACAGAGTTCCAACAGAGCTCCAACAGAGTTCCAACAGAGTTCCAAAAGAGCTCCAACAGCGCTCCAATAGTTCCAACAGAGTTCCAACAGAGCTCCAACAGTTTCAACAGATTCTCCAACAGACTTTCAACAGAGTTCCAACAGAGCTCCAACAAAGCTCCAACAGAGTTCCAACAGAACTCCAACAAAGCTCCAACAGAGTTCCAACAGAGCTCTAACAGAGTTCCAACAGAGTTACAAAAGAGCTCCAACAGCGCTCCAATAGTTCCAACAGAGTTCCAAAAGAGCTCCAACAGCGCTCCAATATTCCAACAGAGTTCCAACAGAGCTCCAACAGAGTTCCAACAGAGCTCCAACAAAGCTCTAAAAGAGTTCCAACAGAGCTCCAACAGAGTTCTAACAGAGCTCTAACAGAGTTCCAACAGAGCTCTAACAGAGTTCCAACAGAGTTCTAACAGAGTTCCAACAGAGCTCCAACAAAGCTCCAACAGAGTTCCAACAGAGCTCTAACAGAGTTCCAACAGAGTTCCAAAAGAGCTCCAACAGCGCTCCAATAGTTCCAACAGAGTTCCAACAGTTTCAACAGTGTTTCAACAGAGTTCCAACAGAGTTTCAACAGAGTTTCAACAGAGTTCCAACAGAGTTCCAACAGAGTTCCACAAAGTTCCACAAGAGTTCCACAATAGTTCCAATAGAGCTCTCACAGTTTCAACCGATTCTTCTAACATACTTTCAACAGAGTTCCAGCAGAGTTCTAATAGAGCTCTAATAGAGTTACAACAGCGCTCCAACAGATTTCTAACAGTGTACTAATAGAGCTCTAACAGAGTTCCAACAGTGTTCTAATAGAGCTCTAACAGAGTTACAACTGATTCTCTAACAGAGTTACAACAGATCTCTAACAGAGCTCCAATAGAGTTCCAACAGTGTTCTAATAGAGCTCTAACAGAGTTACAACTGATTCTCTAACAGAGTTACAACAGATCTCTAACAGAGCTCCAACAGAGCTCCAATAGAGTTCCAACAGAGCTCTCGCAGTTTCGAACGATTCTCTAACATACTTTCAACAGAGTTCCAACAGAGTTCAACAGAGTACCAACAGAGCTCTAACAGAGTTCCAAAAGTTTCAACAGCGTTTCAACAGAGTTCCAACAGAGTTTCAACAGAGTTCCAACACAGTTCCAACAGAGTTCTAACAGAGCTCTAACAGAGTTCCAACAGTTTCAACAGCATTTCAACAGAGTTCCAACAGATCTCCAACAGAGCTCCAACAAGCTCCAGAATAGTTCCAACAGAGCCTCCAACAAAGCTCCAACAGAGTTCCAACAGAGCTCTAACAGAGTTCCAACAGAGTTACAAAAGAGCTCCAACAGCGCTCCAATAGTTCCAACAGAGTTCCAAAAGAGCTCCAACAGCGCTCCAATAGTTCCAACAGAGTTCCAACAGAGCTCCAACAGAGTTCCACAGAGCTCCAACAAAGCTCTAAAAGAGTTCCAACAGAGCTCCAACAGAGTTCTAACAGAGCTCTAACAGAGTTCCAACAGAGCTCTAACAGAGTTCCAACAGAGTTCTAACAGAGTTCCAACAGAGCTCCAACGAGTTCCAACAGAGCTCTAACAGAGTTCCAACAGAGTTCCAAAAGAGCTCCAACAGCGCTCCAATAGTTCCAACAGAGTTCCAACAGTTTTCAACAGTGTTTCAACAGAGTTCCAACAGAGTTTCAACAGAGTTTCAACAGAGTTCCAACAGAGTTCCAACAGAGTTCCACAATAGTTCCAATAGAGCCTCTCACAGTTTCAACCGATTCTCTAACATACTTTCAACAGAGTTCCAGCAGAGTTCTAATAGAGCTCTAATAGAGTTACAAACTGATTCTCTAACAGAGTTACAACAGATCTCTAACAGAGCTCCAATAGAGTTCAACAGTGTTCTAATAGAGCTCTAACAGAGTTACAACTGATTCTCTAACAGAGTTACAACAGATCTCTAACAGAGCTCCAACAGAGCTCCAATAGAGTTCCAACAGAGCTCTCGCAGTTTCGAACGATTCTCTAACATACTTTCAACAGAGTTCCAACAGAGTTCCAACAGAGTACCAACAGAGCTCTAACAGAGTTCCAAAAGTTTCAACAAGCGTTTCAACAGAGTTCCAACAGAGTTTCAACAGAGTTCCAACACAGTTCCAACAGAGTTCTAACAGAGCTCTAACAGAGTTCCAACAGTTTCAACAAGCATTTCAACAGAGTTCCAACAGATCTCCAACAGAGCTCCAACAAAGCTCCAGAATAGTTCCAACAGAGCTCCAACAAAGCTCCAACAGAGTTCCAACAGAGCTCTAACAGAGTTCCAACAGAGTTACAAAAGAGCTCCAACAGCGCTCCAATAGTTCCAACAGAGTTCCAAAAGAGCTCCCAACAGCGCTCCAATAGTTCCAACAGAGTTCCAACAGAGCTCCAACAGAGTTCCAACAGAGCTCCAACAAAGCTCTAAAAGAGTTCCAACAGAGCTCCAACAGAGTTCTAACAGAGCTCTAACAGAGTTCCAACAGAGCTCTAACAGAGTTCCAACAGAGTTCTAACAGAGTTCCAACAGAGCTCCAACAGAGTTCCAACAGAGCTCTAACAGAGTTCCAACAGAGTTCCAAAAGAGCTCCAACAGCGCTCCAATAGTTCCAACAGAGTTCCAACAGTTTCAACAGTGTTTCAACAGAGTTCCAACAGAGTTTCAACAGAGTTTCAACAGAGTTCCAACAGAGTTCCAACAGAGTTCCACAATAGTTCCAATAGAGCTCTCACAGTTTCAACCGATTCTCTAACATACTTTCAACAGAGTTCCAGCAGAGTTCTAATAGAGCTCTAATAGAGTTACAACAGCGCTCCAACAGAATTCTAACAGTGTACTAATAGAGCTCTAACAGAGTTCCAACAGTGTTCTAATAGAGCTCTAGCAGAGTTTACAACTGATTCTCTAACAGAGTTACAACAGATCTCTAACAGAGCTCCAATAGAGTTCCAACAGTGTTCTAATAGAGCTCTAACAGAGTTACAACTGATTCTCTAACAGAGTTACAACAGATCTCTAACAGAGCTCCAACAGAGCTCCAATAGAGTTCCAACAGAGCTCTCGCAGTTTCGAACGATTCTCTAACATACTTTCAACAGAGTTCCAACAGAGTTCCAACAGAGTACCAACAGAGCTCTAACAGAGTTCCAAAAGTTTCAACAGCGTTTCAACAGAGTTCCAACAGAGTTTCAACAGAGTTCCAACACAGTTCCAACAGAGTTCTAACAGAGCTCTAACAGAGTTCCAACAGTTTCAACAGCATTTCAACAGAGTTCCAACAGATCTCCAACAGAGCTCCAACAAAGCTCCAGAATAGTTCCAACAGAGCTCCAACAAAGCTCCAACAGAGCTGTAACAGAGTTCAAACAGAGTTCAAATAGAGCTCTCACAGTTTCAACCGATTCCCAACATACTTTCAATAGAGCTCCAGCAGAGTTCTAATAGAGCTATAATAGAGTTCCAACAAAGTTCCAACAGAGTTCTAACAGAGCTCCAATAGAGTTCCAACAGAGTTCCAAAGAGTTCTAATAGAGCTCTCACAGTTTCAACCGATTCTCTAACATACTTTAAATAGAGTTCCAGCAGAGTTCTAAAATAACTCTAATAGAGTTTCAAAAGAGCTCCAACAGAGCTCCAACAGAGTTCCAACAGAGCTCCAATAGAGTTCTAACAGAGTTCCAACAGAGCTCCAACAGAGTTCCAACAGAGCTCTAACAGAGTTTCAAAAGAGCTCCAAAAGAGCTCCAGCAAAGCTCCAACAGAGCTCCAACAAAGCTCCAACAGAGTTCCAACAGAGTTCCAACAGAGCTCTAACAGAGTTCCAACAGAGTTCCAAAAGAGATCCAACAGCGCTCCAATAGTTCCAACAGAGTTCCAAAAGAGCTCCAACAGTTTCAACAGATTCTCCAACAGACTTTCAACAGAGTTCCAAACAAAGCTCCAACAGAGTTCCAACAGAGCTCCAACAGAGCTCTAACAGAGTTCCACAGAGTTACAAAAGAGCTCCAACAGCGCTCCAATAGTTCCAACAGAGTTCCAAAAGAGCTCCAACAGCGCTCCAATAGTTCCAACAGAGTTCCAACAGAGCTCCAACAAAGCTCCAACAGAGTTCTAACAGAGCTCTAACAGAGTTCCAACAGAGCTCCAACAGAGTTCTAACAGAGCTCTCGCAGTTTCAACCGATTCTCTAACATACTTTCAACAGAGTTCCAACAGAGTACCAACAGAGCTCTAACAGAGTTCCAAAGTTTCAAACAGCGTTTCAACAGAGTTCCAACAGAGTTTCAACAGAGTTCCAACACAGTTCCAACACAGTTCTAACAGAGCTCTAACAGAGTTCCAACAGAGCTCCAACAGAGTTCTAACAGAGTTCCAACAGAGTTCCAACAGAGCTCTAACAGAGTTCCAACAGAGTTACAAAAGAGCTCCAACAGCGCTCCAATAGTTCCAACAGAGTTCCAAAAGAGCTCCAACAGCGCTCCAATAGTTCCAACAGAGTTCCAAAAGAGCTCCAACAGTTTCAACAGATTCTCCAACAGACTTTCAACAGAGTTCCAACAAAGCTCCAACAGAGTTCCAACAGAGCTCCAACAGAGCTCTAACAGAGTTCCAACGAGTTACAAAAGAGCTCCAACAGCGCTCCAATAGTTCCAACAGAGTTCCAAAAGAGCTCCAACAGCGCTCCAATAGTTCCAACAGAGTTCCAACAGAGCTCCAACAAAGCTCCAACAGAGTTCTAACAGAGCTCTAACAGAGTTCCAACAGAGCTCCAACAGAGTTCTAACAGAGCTCTCGCAGTTTCAACCGATTCTCTAACATACTTTCAACAGAGTTCCAACAGAGTACCAACAGCGCTCCAATAGTTCCAACAGAGTTCCAACAGAGCTCCAACAGAGTTCCAACAGAGCTCCAACAAAGCTCTAACAGAGTTCCAACAGAGCTCCAACAGAGTTCTAACAGAGCTCTAACAGAGTTCCAACAGAGCTCTAACAGAGTTCCAACAGAGTTCTAACAGAGTTCCAACAGAGCTCCAACAGAGCTCCAACAGAGTTCCAACAGAGCTCTAACAGAGTTTCAAAAGAGCTCCAAAAGAGCTCCAACAAAGCTCCAACAGAGCTCTAACAGAGTTCCAACAGTGTTCCAACAGAGCTCCAACAGAGTTCCAACAGAGCTCCAACAAAGCTCCAACAGAGTTCCAACAGAGTTCCAAAAGAGCTCCAACAGCGCTCCAATAGTTCCAACAGAGTTCCAACAGAGCTCCAACAGTTTCAAACAGATTCTCCAACAGACTTTCAACAGAGTTCCAACAGAGCTCCAACAAAGCTCCAACAGAGTTCCAACAGAGCTCCAACAAAGCTCCAACAGAGTTCCAACAGAGCTCTAACAGAGTTCCAACAGAGTTCCAAAAGAGCTCCAACAGTGCTCCAATAGTTCCAACAGAGTTCCAACAGTTTCAACAGTGTTTCAACAGAGTTCCAACAGAGTTTCAACAGAGTTTCAACAGAGTTCCAACAGAGTTCCACAAGAGTTCCACAAGAGTTCCACAATAGTTCCAATAGAGCTCTCACAGTTTCAACCGATTCTCTAACATACTTTCAACAGAGTTCCAGCAGAGTTCTAATAGAGCTCTAATAGAGTTACAACAGCGCTCCAACAGAATTCTAACAGTGTACTAATAGAGCTCTAACAGAGTTCCAACAGTGTTCTAATAGAGCTCTAACAGAGTTACAACTGATTCTCTAACAGAGTTACAACAGATCTCTAACAGAGCTCCAATAGAGTTCCAACAGTGTTCTAATAGAGCTCTAACAGAGTTACAACTGATTCTCTAACAGAGTTACAACAGATCTCTAACAGAGCTCCAACAGAGCTCCAATAGAGTTCCAACAGAGCTCTCGCAGTTTCAAACGATTCTCTAACATACTTTCAACAGAGTTCCAACAGAGTTCCAACAGAGTACCAACAGAGCTCTAACAGAGTTCCAAAAGTTTCAACAGCGTTTCAACAGAGTTCCAACAGAGTTTCAACAGAGTTCCAACACAGTTCCAACAGAGTTCTAACAGAGCTCTAACAGAGTTCCAACAGTTTCAACAGCATTTCAACAGAGTTCCAACAGATCTCCAACAGAGCTCCAACAAAGCTCCAGAATAGTTCCAACAGAGCTCCAACAAAGCTCCAACAGAGCTGTAACAGAGTTCAAACAGAGTTCAAATAGAGCTCCCACAGTTTTCAACCGATTCCCAAACATACTTTCAATAGAGCTCCAGCAGAGTTCTAATAGAGCTCTAATAGAGTTCCAACAAAGTTCCAACAGAGTTCTAACAGAGCTCCAATAGAGTTCCAACAGAGTTCCAAAAGAGTTCTAATAGAGCTCTCACAGTTTCAACCGATTCTCTAACATACTTTAAATAGAGTTCCAGCATAGTTCTAAAATAACTCTAATAGAGTTTCAAAAGAGCTCCAACAGAGCTCCAACAGAGTTCCAACAGAGCTCCAACAGAGTTCTAACAGAGTTCCAACAGAGCTCCAACAGAGTTCCAACAGAGCTCTAACAGAGTTTCAAAAGAGCTCCAAAAGAGCTCCAACAGAGCTCCAACAGAGCTCCAACAGAGTTCCAACAGAGTTCCAACAGAGCTCTAACAGAGTTCCAACAGAGTTCCAAAAGAGCTCCAACAGCGCTCCAATAGTTCCAACAGAGTTCCAAAAGAGCTCCAACAGTTTCAACAGATTCTCCAACAGACTTTCAACAGAGTTCCAACAAAGCTCCAACAGAGTTCCAACAGAGCTCCAACAGAGCTCTAACAGAGTTCCAACAGAGTTACAAAGAGCTCCAACAGCGCTCCAATAGTTCCAACAGAGTTCCAACAGAGCTCCAACAGAGCTCTAACAGAGTTCCAACAGAGTTACAAAAGAGCTCCAACAGCGCTCCAATAGTTCCAACAGAGTTCCAAAGAGCTCCAACAGCGCTCCAATAGTTCCAACAGAGTTCCAACAGAGCTCCAACAAAGCTCCAACAGAGTTCTAACAGAGCTCTAACAGAGTTCCAACAGAGCTCCAACAGAGTTCTAACAGAGCTCTCGCAGTTTCAACCGATTCTCTAACATACTTTCAACAGAGTTCCAACAGAGTACCAACAGAGCTCTAACAGAGTTCCAAAAGTTTCAACAGCGTTTCAACAGAGTTCCAACAGGGTTTCAACAGAGTTCCAACACAGTTCCAACAGAGTTCTAACAGAGCTCTAACAGAGTTCCAACAGAGCTCCAACAGAGTTCTAACAGAGTTCCAACAGAGTTCCAACAGAGCTCTAACAGAGTTCCAACAGAGTTCCAAAAGAGCTCCAACAGCGCTCCAATAGTTCCAACAGAGTTCCAACAGAGCTCCAACAGTTTCAACAGATTCTCCAACAGACTTTGAACAGAGTTCCAACAGAGCTCCAACAAAGCTCCAACAGAGTTCCAACAGAGCTCCAACAAAGCTCCAACAGAGTTCCAACAGAGCTCTAACAGAGTTCCAACAGAGTTACAAAAGAGCTCCAACAGTGCTCCAATAGTTCCAACAGAGTTCCAAAAGAGCTCCAACAGCGCTCCAATAGTTCCAACAGAGTTCCAACAGAGCTCCAACAGAGTTCCAACAGAGCTCCAACAAAGCTCTAACAGAGTTCCAACAGAGCTCCAACAGAGTTCTAACAGAGTTCTAACAGAGCTCTAACAGAGTTCCAACAGAGCTCTAACAGAGTTCCAACAGAGTTCTAACAGAGTTCCAACAGAGTTCCAACAGAGCTCCAACAGAGTTCCAACAGAGCTCTAACAGAGTTTCAAAAGAGTTTCAAAAGAGCTCCAAAAGAGCTCCAACAAAGCTCCAACAGAGCTCTAACAGAGTTCCAACAGTGTTCCAACAGAGTTCCAACAGAGCTCCAACAAAGCTCCAACAGAGTTCCAACAGAGTTCCAAAAGAGCTCCAACAGCGCTCCAATAGTTCCAACAGAGTTCCAACAGAGCTCCAACAGTTTCAACAGATTCTCCAACAGACTTTCAACAGAGTTCCAACAGAGCTCCAACAAAGCTCCAACAGAGTTCCAACAGAGCTCCAACAAAGCTCCAACAGAGTTCCAACAGAGCTCTAACAGAGTTCCAACAGAGTTCCAAAAGAGCTCCAACAGCGCTCCAATAGTTCCAACAGAGTTCCAACAGAGCTCCAACAGAGTTCTAACAGAGCTCTAACAGAGTTCCAACAGTTTCAACAGTGTTTCAACAGAGTTCCAACAGAGTTTCAACAGAGTTTCAACAGAGTTCCAACAGAGTTCCACAAGAGTTCCACAAGAGTTCCACAATAGTTCCAATAGAGCTCTCACAGGTTCAACCGATTCTCTAACATACTTTCAACAGAGTTCCAGCAGAGTTCTAATAGAGCTCTAATAGAGTTACAACAGCGCTCCAACATAATTCTAACAGTGTACTAATAGAGCTCTAACAGAGTTCCAACAGTGTTCTAATAGAGCTCTAACAGAGTTACAACTGATTCTCTAACAGAGTTACAACAGATCTCTAACAGAGCTCCAATAGAGTTCCAACAGTGTTCTAATATTGCTCTAACAGAGTTACAACTGATTCTCTAACAGAGTTACAACAGATCTCTAACAGAGCTCCAACAGAGCTCCAATAGAGTTCCAACAGAGCTCTCGCAGTTTCAACCGATTCTCTAACATACTTTCAACAGAGTTCCAACAGAGTACCAACAGAGCTCTAACAGAGTTCCAAAAGTTTCAACAGCATTTCAACAGAGTTCCAACAGAGTTTCAACAGAGTTCCAACACAGTTCCAACAGAGTTCTAACAGAGCTCTAACAGAGTTCCAACAGAGCTCCAACAGAGTTCTAACAGAGTTCCAACAGAGTTTCAACAGGGTTCCACAAGAGTTCCACAATAGTTCCAATAGAGCTCTCACAGTTTCAACCGATTCTCTAACATACTTTCAACAGAGTTCCAGCAGAGTTCTAATAGAGCTCTAATAGAGTTCCAACAGCGCTCCAACAGAATTCTAACAGTGTACTAATAGAGCTCTAACAGAGTTCCAACAGTGTTCTAATAGAGCTCTAACAGAGTTACAACTGATTCTCTAACAGAGTTACAACAGATCTCTAACAGAGCTCCAATAGAGTTCCAACAGTGTTCTAATAGAGCTCTAACAGAGTTACAACTGATTCTCTAACAGAGTTACAACAGATCTCTAACAGAGCTCCAACAGAGCTCCAATAGAGTTCCAACAGAGCTCTCGCAGTTTCAACCGATTCTCTAACATACTTTCAACAGAGTTCCAACAGAGTACCAACAGAGCTCTAACAGAGTTCCAAAAGTTTCAACAGCGTTTCAACAGAGTTCCAACAGAGTTTCAACAGAGTTCCAACACAGTTCCAACAGAGTTCTAACAGAGCTCTAACAGAGTTCCAACAGTTTCAACAGCATTTCAACAGAGTTCCAACAGATCTCCAACAGAGCTCCAACAAAGCTCCAGAATAGTTCCAACAGAGCTCCAACAAAGCTCCAACAGAGCTGTAACAGAGTTCAAACAGAGTTCAAATAGAGCTCTCACAGTTTCAACCGATTCCCAAACATACTTTCAATAGAGCTCCAGCAGAGTTCTAATAGAGCTCTAATAGAGTTCCAACAAAGTTCCAACAGAGTTCTAACAGAGCTCCAATAGAGTTCCAACAGAGTTCCAAAAGAGTTCTAATAGAGCTCTCACAGTTTCAACCGATTCTCTAACATACTTTCAACAGAGTTCCAGCAGAGTTCTAATAGAGCTCCAACAGAGTTCCAACAGAGCTCCAAAATAGTTCCAACAGAGCTCCAACAGAGCTCCAACCAAGCTCCAACAGGGCTCTAACAGAGTTTCAAAAGAGCTCCAAAAGAGCTCCAACAAAGCTCCAACAGAGCTCCAATAGAGTTCCAACAGAGCTCCGACAGAGTTCCAACAGAGTTCCAACAGAGCTCTAACAGAGTTCCAACAGAGCTCCAACAGCGCTACAATAGTTCCAACAGAGTTCCAACAGAGCTCCAACAGTTTCAACAGATTCTCCAACAGACTTTCAACAGAGTTCCAACAGAGCTCCAATAGTTCCAACAGAGTTCCAACAGAGCTCCAACAAAGCTCCAACAGAGTTCCAACAGAGTTCCAACAGAGCTCTAACAGAGTTCCAACAGAGTTCCAACAGAGTTCTAACAGAGTTCTAACAGAGTTCTAACAGAGCTCTAACAGAGTTCCAACAGAGCTCCAACAGAGTTCTAACAGAGCTCTAACAGAGTTCCAACAGAGCTCCAACAGAGTTCTAACAGCGCTCTAACAGAGTTCCAACAGTGTTCTAATAAATCTCTAACCAAGTTTCAACTGATTCTCTAACAGCGTTCCAACAGAGCTCCAACAGAGTTCCAACAGCGCTCTAACAGAGTTTCAAAAGAGTTCCAAAAGAGCTCCAACAAAGCTCCAACAGAGCTCTAACAGAGTTCCAACAGTGTTCCAACAGAGCTCCAACAAAGCTCCAACAGAGCTCCGATAGAGTTCCAACAGAGTTCCAAAAGAGCTCCAACAAAGCTCCCACAGAGCTCAAACAGAGCTCTAACAGAGTTCCAACAGTGTTCCAACAGAGCTCCAATAGAGTTCCAACATAGTTCTAATAGAGCAGTGTTCCAACAGTGTTCTGATAGAGCTCTAATAGTTTCAACAGATTCTCCAACAGACTTTCAACAGAGTTCCAACAGAGCTCCAACAAAGCTCCAACAGAGTTCCAACAGAGCTCCAACAGAGCTCCAATAGAGTTCCAACAGAGATCCAATAGAGTTCCAACAGAGTTCCAAAAGAGCTCCAACAGAGCTCCAATAGAGTTCCAACAGAGTTCCAACATAGTTCTAATAGAGCTCTCGCAGTTTCAACCGATTCTCCAACAGACTTTCAACAGAGTTCCAACAGAGCTCCAACAGAGCTCCAACAGAGCTCCAACAGAGTTCCAACAGAGCTCCAACAGAGTTTCAACAAAGCTCCAACAGAACAGGGCTCCAGCATTGTGGAGTTAGATGGTGGGAGCAGGGGAGAGAGACTGGGGTCTACACAGCAACCGCTTGCTAAACCCAATACATTATACAATACAAGGCTGGAACAAAAAACAGAATTGCAATCCTCTGTGAGCCTAATCTAATCTAATATAGAGATGTAGAACATGAACAGAGATGGGGCCTGTCACAGTTAGCAAGGGTTGCATTCCAAATGCCACTCTATACACTATTTTGTGCATTACTTTTGACCAGAGCCCATATGGTGCCATTTTGGACACAACCCAGCCTTCCTTTTAATTCTAGACAGACGTCTGTAGTATCAAAGACATTAGAACAATGGATAGACTCCTTTAATTGGCTCGTGGCTTTATACTGAGACGATAGAATATGAACATTGGGTTTAAAACACAGTAGATAAGATTGTATGTGAAAAGCTTCTCTTTTCCAAACCGTTTTTAGTTAAACCGTTTCTGCTGTTCAACCTTCAAAACAAAAGATAAGCCTTGGGATCTTTTAAACTCACAGAGTCGCGGAAAAGGTGCAGGCCACATATCAATGATGTGACACACAAACAGAGTTCATCTGGCAGTCCCCTCTCAGGGCTTTGAAAATAACCCTCACTGTTGCGGGTGAGAAGTCTCGGGAAATGGTCCGTGTCACATCGCTAATTGAGCTTTCAGCCTGGGTTAGGACAAGGCAGACCTCAAGTCTCTCTCGCTTCAGGGAAAAAAAGAGAGGGAGAGAGAGAGAGAGAGAGAGAGAGAGCAAGAGAGAGAGAGAGAGAGAGAGAGAGAAAGAGAGAGAGAGAGAGAGAGAGAGAGAGAGAGAGAGAGAGAGAGAGAGAGAGAGAGCAGGCTCTGCTCACACTTACTGGCCTGAGGCCAAACCACGACAAACAACATTGGACACTCTATGGAACAAAAAGCCTTCACTATATCATCCTGGAATATCCAAGGCCTGAGGTCATCTGCCTTTGGCCTAAAGAGCAGGAACCCGGACTTCACCAAAGAACTATATTCACTATATCATCCTGGAATATCCAAGGCCTGAGGTCATCTGCCTTTGGCTTAAAGAGCAGGAACCCGGACTTCACCAAAGAAATCGGTAATACAGACATTGCCATCCTGCAAGAAACCTGGTATAGAGGAGACGGACCCACTGGTTGCCCTCTAGGTTACAGAGAGCTGGTAGTCCCATCCACCAAACTACCAGGTGTGAAACAGGGAAGGGACTCAGGGGGTATGCTAATTTGGTATAGAGCAGACCTAACTCACTCCATTAAATCAATTAAAAATGTCCTCCTGTGTGCTACCTATATCCCCCCACTAGAATCCCCATACTTTAATGAAGACAGCTTCTCCATCCTGGAGGGGGAAATCAATCATTTCCAGGCCCAGGGACATGTACTAGTCTGTGGCGACCTAAATGCCAGAACCGGACAAGAACCTGACACCCTCAGCACACAGGGGACAAACACCTGCCTGGAGGTGACAGCATTCCCTCCCACATATTCCCCCCTAGGCACAACTATGACAACATAACCAACAAAAATGGGTCACAACTTCTGCAGCTCTGTCGCACGCTGGCTATGTACATAGTCAACGGTAGGCTTCGAGGGGACTCCTATGGTAGGTACACCTATAGCTCATCTCTTGGCAGTAGTACTGTAGACTACTTTATCACTGACCTCAACCCAGAGTCTCTCAGAGCGTTCACAGTCAGCCCACTGACACCCCAATCAGACCACAGCAAAATCACAGTCTACTTAAACAGAGCAATACCCAATCACGAGGCATCAAAGCCAAAGGAACTGAGTAACATTAAGAAATTCTATAGATGGAAGGAATGCAGTTTGGAAACCTACCAAAAACAATTAGGCAACAACAAATTCAATCCCTTTTAGACAATTTCCTGGGTAAAACGTTCTACTGTAATAGTGAAGGCGTAAACTTGGCAGTAGAAAATCTTAACAGTATATTTGACCTCTCAGCTTCCCTATCAAATCTAAAAATCTCAAATAGAAAACCGAAGAAAATTAACAACAATGACAAATGGTTTGATGAAGAATGCAAAAATCTAAGAAAGAAATTGAGAAATCTGTCCAATCAAAAACATAGAGACCCGGAAAACGTGAGTCTACGCCTTCACTATGGTGAATCACTAAAACAATACAGAAATACACTACGAAAAAAGAAGGAACAGCATGTCAGAAATCAGCTCAATGTAATTGAAGAATCCATAGAATCTAACCACTTCTGTGAAAATTGGAAAACACTAAACAAACAACAACACGAAGAATGATCTATCCAAAATGGAGATGTATGGGTAAACCACTTCTCCAATCTTTTTGGCTCTATAACAAAGAATAAAGAGCAAAAACATACACATGATCAAATACAGATCTTAGAATCAACTATTAAAGACTACCAGAACCCACTGGATTCCAGAACCCACTGGATTCTCCAATTACCTTGAATGAGTTACAGGACAAAATAAAACCCTCCAACCCAAAAAGGCCTGTGGTGTTGATGGTATCGATTTTACTTCGTGCGCCGACAGAGATGGCCGCCTCGCTTCGCGTTCCTAGGAAACTATGCAGTTTTTTGTTGTTTTTTACGTGTTATTTCTTACATTGGTACCCCAGGTCATCTTAGGTTTCATTACATACAGTCGAGAAGAACTACTGAATATAAGATCAGCGTCAACTCACCATCAGTACGACCAAGAATATGACTTTCGCGAAGCGGATCCTGTGTTCTGCCTTTCACCCAGGACAACGGAATGGATCCCAGCCTGCGACCCAAAACAACGATGTCGCAAAAGAGGCAAACGAAGCGGTCTTCTAGTCAGGCTCCAGGAGAAGGGCACATCGCGTGCCACTCCCTAGCATTCTACTCGCCAATGTCCAGTCTCTTGACAACAAGGTTGATGAAATCCGAGCATGGGTAGCATTCCAGAGGGACATCAGGGACTGTAACATTCTTTGCTTCACGGAAACACGAGTCACTGGAGAGACGCTATCGGTGCAGCCAGCTGGTTTCTCCACGCATCGCGCCGACAGAAACAAACATCTTTCTGGTAAGAACAGCGGTGGGGGCGTATGCTTCATGGTTAACGTGACGTGGTGTGGTCACAACAACATACAGGAACTCAAGTCCTTCTGTTCACCTGATTTAGAATTCCTCACAATCAAATGTCGACCGCATTATCTACCAAGGGAATTCTCTTCGATTATAATCACAGCCGTATATATTCCCCCCCAAGCAGACACATCGATGGCTCTGAACGAACCGCATTTGACTCTTTGCAAACTGGAATCCACATATCCTGAGGCTGCATTCATAGTAGCTGGGGATTTTACAAGGCTAATCTGAAAACAAGACTCCCTAAATTGTATCAGCATCTCGATTGCGCAACCAGGGCTGTTAAAACCTTGGATCATTGCTATTCTAACTTCCGCGATGCATATAAGGCCCTGCCCCGCCCTCCTTTCAGAAAAGCTGACCATGACTCCATTTTGTTGCTCCCTGCCTACAGACAAAAGCTAAAACAAGAAGCTCCCACACTGAGGTCTGTTCAACGCTGGTCCGACCAATCTGATTCCACGCTCCAAGACTGCTTCCATCACGTGGACTGGGATATGTTTCGTATTGCGTCAAACAACAACATTGATGAATACCCTTTACCCTTTACGCCCTTTATGGTTGTGAGGTCTGGGGTCCGCTCACCAACCAAGACTTCACAAAATGGGACAAACACCAAATTGAGACTCTGCACGCAGAATTCTGCAAAAATATCCTCCGTGTACAACGTAGAACACCAAATAATGCATGCAGAGCAGAATTAGGCCGATACCCACTAATTATCAAAATCCAGAAAAGAGCCGTTAAATTCTATAACCACCTAAAAGGAAGTGATTCCCAAACCTTTCATAACAAAGCCATCAGCTACAGAGAGATGAACCTGGAGAAGAGTCCCCTAAGCAAGCTGGTCCTGGGGCTCTGTTCACAAACACAAACACACCCTACAGAGCCCCAGGACAGCAGCACAATTAGACCTAACCAAATCATGAGAAAACAAAAAGATAATTACTTGACACATTGGAAAGAATTAACAAAAAAACAGAGCAAAACTAGAATGCTATTTGGCCCTAAACAGAGAGTACACAGCGGCAGAATACCTGACCACTGTGACTGACCCAAAATTAAGGAAAGCTTTGACTATGTACAGACTCAGTGAGCATAGCCTTGCTATTGAGAAAGGCCGCCGTAGGCAGACCTGGCTCTCAAGAGAAGACAGGCTATGTGCACACTGCCCACAGGTGGAAACTGAGCTGCACTTCCTGACCTCCTGCCCAATGTATGACCATATTAGAGAGACATATTTCCCTCAGATTACACAGATCCACAAAGAATTCGAAAACAAATCCAATTTTGAAAAACTCCCATATCTACTGGGTGAAATTCCACAGTGTGCCATCACAGCAGCAAGATTTGTGACCTGTTGCCACGAGAAAAGGGTAACCAGTGAAGAACAAACACCATTGTAAATACAACCCATATTTATGCTTATTTATTTATCTTGTGTCCTTTACCATTTGTACATTGTTAAAACACTGTATATATATATATAATATGACATTTGTAATGTCTTTATTGTTTTGAAACTTCTGTATGTGTAATGTTTACTGTTCATTTAGATTTTTTATTTCACTTTATATATTCACTTTATATATTATCTACCTCACTTGCTTTGGCAATGTTAACACATGGTTCCCATGCCAATAAAGCCCTTGAATTGAATTGAGAGAGAGAGAGAGAGAGAGAGAGAGAGAGAGAGAGAGAGAGAGAGAGAGAGAGAGAGAGAGAGAGAGAGAGAGAGAGAGAGAGAGAGAGAGAGAGAGAGAGAGAGAGAGAGAGAGAGAGAGAGGAGAGAGAGGAGAGAGGAGAGAGAGAGAGAGAGAGAGAGAGAGAGAGAGAGGAGAGAGAGAGAGAGAGAGAGAGAGAGAGGCTCACACCTGTTCCTTACACGCACCAGGATCATGTTAGTATAACTTTTATGTAATATTAATGATATTAATTAAGCAGGGAAGTCCTGCAGGAGAGCTTTTCAACAAGAGTTATTCAATTATGAATAAGAACAATGAAATATTCCCAAACTTCAGGCCAAGAGGTTGTGGAGCGAGAGGAGACCTTGTAATTCAGACATGCTACCATCTCGAAGAACCTTCTGAACCGATCATACAATGTGTGGTGTGCTGGAGTCTCCAGGGGGTTTGGTGTGCTGGAGTCTCCAGGGGGTTTGGTGTGCTGGAGGCTCCAGGGGGTTTGGTGTGCTGGAGTCTCCAGGGGGTTTGGTGTGCTGGATGCTCCAGGGAGTTTGGTGTGTTGGAGGCTCCAGGGGGTTTGGTGTGCTGGCGGCTCCAGGAAGTTGGGTGTGCTGGAGGCTCCAGGAAGTTTGGTGTTTTGGAGGCTCCAGGGGGTTTGGTGCGCTGGAGGCTCTAGGGGGTTTGGTGTGCTGGAGGCTCCAGGGGGTTTGGTGTGCTGGAGGCTCCAGGGGGTTTGGTGTGCTGGAGGCTCCAGGGAGTTTGGTGTGCTGGAGGCTCCAGGGGGTTTGGTGTGCTGGATGCTCCAGGGGTTTTGGTGTGCTGGAGGCTCCAGGGGGTTTGGTGTGCTGGAGACTCCAGGGAGTTTGGTGTGCTGGAAGCTCCATGGAGTTTGGTGTGCTGGAGGCTCCAGGGAGTTTGGTGTGCTGGAGGCTCCAGGGAGTTTGGTGTGCCGGAGGCTCCAGGGAGTTTGGTGTGCCGGAGGCTCCCGGGAGTTTGGTGTGCTGGAGGCTCCAGTGGGTTTGGTGTGCCGGAGGCTTCAGGGGGTTTGATGTGCTGGAGGCTCCAGGGAGTTTGGTGTGCTGGAGGCTCCAGGGGGTTTGATGTGCTGGAGGCTCCAGGGGGTTTGGTGTGCTGGAGGCTCCAGGGGGTTTGATGTGCTGGAGGCTCCAGGGGGTTTAATGTGCTGGAGGCTCCAGGGGGTTTGATGTGCTGGAGGCTCCAGGGGGTTTGGTGTGCTGGAGGCTCCAGGGGGTTTGATGTGCTGGAGGCTCCAGGGGGTTTAATGTGCTGGAGGCTCCAGGGGGTTTGATGTGCTGGAGGCTCCAGGGGGTTTGATGTGCTGGAGGCTCCAGGGGGTTTGATGTGCTGGAGGCTGAATGTCCATCTGCTATTTAAGGTTGTTCACTTTGATATGTATGAGGAGGTGCAATTAAAGTCAAAATAGAAGAGGAGGAAGAGGCAAAAACAACAAGAAAAATAACAAAATCAAGAAGAAGAAGAACGAGGAAGAAGAAGAAGGAGAAGAAGAAGAAGAAAGCAAATGTTTGTTGTCATGAATTCTTACAATATCAATACAGACATTATTGGACTTTTCATCTGGCCTATCTAGAAGTTGTCGCTCAGTTCTTCCTCCGGGAAAAGACCCATCCCCAAAAAATATTAACCTGCTGTTTTTGATTTAACCAACCTGGGAGCCCAGGTGTTGAATTTGAACTGATCAATTAACTAGTTAGCTCAGTGTGTTGCCTAGATAGAGGCTTTCCACAGGTCTCCTGTTTCCCACCTATCAACCATGTGTCTGAACCTGTGTGTGTGTGTGTGTGTGTGTGTGTGTGTGTGTGTGTGTGTGTGTGTGTGTGTGTGTGTGTGTGTGTGTGTGTGCGTGCGTGCTTCTTCCAGCACAGTAAGAACCCTGTAAACACAGCAGAAAGGGACCCCAGTAGAGTCTGAAAATAAACAGAGACCCAGAGGATGTTGGGTAAACGTTGTGTTAACTTACGGAGGGTTTACCTACACACCTCCCAGTAGGGTTTACCCATACACCTCCCAGTAGGGTTTACCCACACACCTCCCAGTAGGGTTTACCCACACACCTCCCAGTAGGGTTTACCTACACATCTCCCAGTAGGGTTTACCCACACACCTCCCAGTAGGGTTTACCCACACACCTCCCAGTAGGGTTTACCCACACACCTCCCAGTAGGGTTACCTACACACCTCCCAGTAGGGTTTACCCACACACCTCCCAGTAGGGTTTACCCCTCCCAGTAGGGTTTACCCACACACCTCCCAGTAGGGTTTACCCACACACCTCCCAGTAGGGTTTACCCACACACTCCCAGTAGGATTTATCTACACACCTCCCAGTAGGGTTTACCCACACACCTCCCAGTAGGGTTTACCCACACACCTCCCAGTAGGGTTTACCCACACACCTCCCAGTAGGGTTTACCCACACACCTCCCAGTAGGGTTTACCCACACACCTCCCAGTAGGGTTTACCCACACACCTCCCAGTGGGATTTATCTACACACCTCCCAGTAGGGTTTACCCACACACCTCCCAGTAGGGTTTATCTACACACTTCCCAGTAGAGTTTATCCACACACACTGTCACGGTTTTCCTGTGGTGAAGGAGAGGCGGACCAAAACGCAGTGTGGTGGTTATTCATGTTTAATTTATAAAGACACTATACATGAATAAACTAACAAAAACAATAAATGTGCGAAAACCTAAACAACCCTATCTGGTGCAAAACACAGAGACAAGAACAATCACCCACAAACACACAGAGAGAGAAAGAGAGAGAGAGAGAAAAATTGAGAAAGAGATAGAAAGAGAGAAAGAGACAGAGAGAGAGAGAGAGTGAGAGAGAGACAGTGAGCACAGCCTTGCCATTGAGAAGGGTAGACACAGGAAAACCTGGCTCCCTGTAGAGGAAAGGCTGTGCAACCACTGCACCACAGCAGAACCTGGCTCCCTGTAGAGGAAAGGCTGTGCAACCACTGCACCACAGCAGAACCTGAGACAGAGCTGCATTTCTTGACAAAATGTAAAAATGTAAAACAATTAGAGAGTGTCATTTCCACAAATTTTTAACTCTTATTCAAGGTTTCAAAGACCTCTCTGATGAGAGTAGGCTATCCGTCCTGTTGGGGGAGGACGCAGAGAGCTGTGGGTTGGCAGCGCACTACATTGCTGCCTGCCATAAGATGAGGGACAGTGTCTGACAGACCAATCAACCTGCACATGTCCTCTACTGTATGCTTATTGTTACTGTTCAATGTATGGTTATTTTGACACTTGGTTATTGTTGTTACTGTTGTCCCGGTGACAGCAGAAATTTTGACCCCTGGTTATTGTTGTTACTGTTGTCCCGGTGACAACAGAACCTCTTGACCCCTGGTTATTGTTGTTACTGTTGTCCCGGTGACAGCAGAACCTTTTGACCCCTGGTTATTGTTGTTACTGTTGTCCCGGTGACAGCAGAACCTCTTGACCCCTGGTTATTGTTGTTACTGTTGTCCCGGTGACAGCAGAAGCTTTGACCCCTGGTTATTGTTGTTACTGTTGTCCCGGTGACAGCAGAACCTTTTGACCCCTGGTTATTGTTGTTACTGTGGTTATTGTTGTTACTGTTGTTATTGTTGTTACTGTTGTTATTGTTGTTACTGTTGTTATTGTTGTTACTGTTGTTATTGTTGTTACTGTTGTTATTGTTGTTACTGTTGTTACTGTTGTTATTGTTGTTACTGTTGTTATTGTTGTTACTGTTGTTATTGTTGTTACTGTTGTTACTGTTGTTACTGTTGTTACTGTTGTTATTGTTGTTACTGTTGTTACTGTTGTTACTGTTGTTATTGTTGTTACTGTTGTTATTGTTGTTACTGTTGTCCTGTTGACAATTTTGATTCTTATTATTTTCATATTGTAATATCCAAAGTAAGCTTTGGCAATATGTACATTGTTGCGTCATACCAATAAAGCAAATTAGAGAGAGAGAGAGAGAGAGAGAGAGAGAGAGAGAGAGAGAGAGAGAGAGAGAGAGAGAGAGAGAGAGGAAGAAGGAGAGAGGGAAAGAGAAAGAAGGAGAGAGGGAAAGAGAAAGAGAGAGAGCGAGAGAAAGAGCAAAAAGGAGAGAGAGAGAAAGAGAAAGAGCGAGAGAGAGCGAGAGAGAGAGAGAGAGAGAGAGAGAGAGAGCGAGAGAGAGAGGAAGAAGGAGAGAGGGAAAGAGAAAGAAGGAGAGAGGGAAAGAGGAAAGAGAGAGAGCGGAAGACTAGAAGCAAAAAGGAGAGAGAGAGAAAAGAGAAAGAGCGAGAGAGCAGCGAGAGAGAGAGAGAGAGAGAGAAGGGAGAGAGAGAGCAAGAGGAGAGAGAGAAAGAGAAAGAGAAAGAGAGAGAGCGATAGAGAGAGAAAGAAGGAGAGCTAGAGAGAAAGAGAAAGAGAGAGAAGCTGAGAGAGAGAGAGAGAGAGAGGAGAGGGGGGGGGGGGGGGGGGGGGGGGGGGGGGGGGGGGTGGGGGGGGGGGGGGGGGGGGGGGGGGGGGGGGGGGGGGGGGGGGGGGGAGAACCAAAGAAAGAGAGAAAGAGAGATTTATTTTCTCTACTTCACATATGGGTAGCAAGGTTCACAGTAACTTATGCATGATGGGACCGTGTAACTACTTCCACACTGTAGCTACTGAGTTCCACAACTCTCTGACAAGCCCAGAGAGAGAGAGAGAGACCACTGTGACTGACCCAAATTAAGGAAAGCTTTGTACAGACTCAGTGACCATAGTCTATGTACAGCCTCAGTGAGCATAGCCTTGCAATAGAGAAAGGCCGCCGTAGGCAGACCTGGCTCTCAAGAGAAGACAGGCTATGTGCTCACTGCCTACAAAATGAGGTGGAAACTGAGCTGCACTTCCTAACCTCCTGCCAAATGTATGACCATATTTCCATCAGATTACACACAAAGAATTTTGAAAACAAATGTTGATAAACTCCCATATCACAGCAGCAAGATTTGTGACCTGTTGCCACAAGAAAAGGGCAACCAGTGAAGAACAAACACCATTGTAAATACAACCCATATTCATGTTTATTTATTTCCCTTCAGTACTTCCACCTATTTGCACATTGTTACAACAACGTTTATAGCCAATAATATAACATTTGAAATGTCTATATTGTTTTAAATATTTTGTGAGTGTAATGTTTAATGATAATTTCTGATTTCTGATTTCCCTTTTGTTTATTTTTTATTCCATTTGCTTTGACAATGTAAACATATGTTTCCCATGCCAAGAAATAGACATAGAGAGGGGGGGGGGAGAGAGAGAGAAAGAGAGAGAGAGACAGAGAGAGAGAGAGAGAGAGAGAGAGAGAGAGAGAGAGAGAGAGAAAGAGAGATAGAGATAGAGAGGGAGGAGAAAGAGAGAGCCAAAGAGAGTGTGGGAGAGAGAAATACAAACAGAGTGAGAGAGATACACAGAGTGAGAGAGATACAAAGAGAGTGAAAGAGAGAGAGAGAGAGAGAGAGAGAGAGAGAGAGAGAGAGAGAGAGAGAGAGAGAGAGAGAGAGAGAGAGAGAGAGAGAGAGAGAGAGAGAGAGAAAGAGAGAGAGAGAGAGAGAGCATCTCAACATAGATATGAAACTGGAGAAGAGTCCCCTAAGAAAGCTAGTCCTGGGGCTCTGTTCACAAACACAAACAGACCCCACAGAGCCCGATACCTTCCGGGTGACCGATACCTGACAGGGTTAAATTAAGACACAGGGCGTGATAGCGCACTAAGAAGAAGAAAAAGAAGAAGAAAGAGAAGAAGAAGAGGATTTGAAACATGAGCAAGAGTCTGAACAGAAGGAGCGATTAGTCGGCTAGCCAAAACATTTCCACATTGAGAATATCCACAGAACACCAGCAGCCTGAAGAGAGAGAGAGAGAGAAAGAGTGGGGGGGAGAGAGAGAGAGAGAGAAAGAGTGGGGGGGGAGAGAGAGAGAGAGAGAGAGAGAGGAGAGAGAGAGAGAGGGAGAGAGAGAGAGAAAGAGTGGGGGGAGAGAGAGAGGAGAGAGTGTGTGAGAGAGAGAGCGAGAGAGAGAGCGAGAGAGAGAGAGAGAGAGAGAGAGAGAGAGAGAGAGAGAGAGAGAGAGAGAGAGAGAGAGAGAAAGAGAGAGAGAGAGAGAGAGAGAGAGAGAGAGAAAGAGAGAGAGAGAGGTTTTGTGGTGCTTCATGTCTCTACTACCCTACAACAACTGGCCACACGGCTCAGAGCACTATACCCGTTAGCCCAGCCATATTTTAGAACTGGAGAATGTCAACACCATTAAAAAAAAATCCTGTATCTTGTCCAATAAAAAAATGGAGCTTCTGTGTTCTGAGTCCAAGGAGCTGGTTTGAGTTGGTCGATGTGTTCTGGAGTCCAAGGAGCTGGTTTGAGTTGGTCGATGTGTTCTGGAGTCCAAGGAACTGGTTTCAGTTGTCTGATGTTTTGGCAGAGGTTCAGGAAGCCCATGTTGGGAACACATGTCCTGGTTCTGCCCCTTCTACCTTTCATAGATCCAGCCATCAAATAGGGGGTGGGGGGGGGGGGGGAAGTCAACCTAAACCACTTATACTGTCACATAGTTCCTCATGTCTTCCGCCTCCTGTTTATTCTCTATTCTCACTCTGGTGTGTGTACACAGGACAGGAGCCTTCCCAGAGCTTGTCAGAGGATTGAAAGGAAAAAATAAAATAAAATAAACAATTTCTTTCTGGATAGAAAGTTACAGGGAAAATATGTATACATACATAATACAATACAATACATATTCAACCAATCAAGGGCTTGCTGATAAGTTGACCAGTTGAATCAGGTGTGATAGTTGACCAGTTGAATCAGGTGTGATAGTTGACCAGTTGAATCAGGTGTGATAGTTGACCAGTTGAATCAGGTGTGATAGTTGACCGGTTGAATCAGGTGTGATAGTTGACCAGTTGAATCAGGTGTGATAGTTGACTGGTTGAATCAGGTGTGATAGTTGACCGGTTGAATCAGGTGTGATAGTTGACAGGTTGAATCAGGTGTGATAGTTGACCAGTTGAATCAGGTGTGATAGTTGACCAGTTGAATCAGGTGTGATAGTTGACCAGTTGAATCAGGTGTGATAGTTGACCGGTTGAATCAGGTGTGATAGTTGACCAGTTGAATCAGGTGTGATAGTTGACCAGTTGAATCAGGTGTGATAGTTGACCAGTTGAATCAGGTGTGATAGTTGACCTGTTGAATCAGGTGTGATAGTTGACAGGTTGAATCAGGTGTGATAGTTGACCAGTTGAATCAGGTGTGATAGTTGACCAGTTGAATCAGGTGTGATAGTTGACCAGTTGAATCAGGTGTGATAGTTGACCAGTTGAATCAGGTGTGATAGTTGACCGGTTGAATCAGGTGTGATAGTTGACCAGTTGAATCAGGTTTGATAGTTGACCAGTTGAATCAGGTGTGATAGTTGACCTGTTGAATCAGGTGTGATAGTTGACAGGTTGAATCAGGTGTGATAGTTGACCAGTTGAATCAGGTGTGATAGTTGACCAGTTGAATCAGGTGTGATAGTTGACCAGTTGAATCAGGTGTGATAGTTGACCAGTTGAATCAGGTGTGATAGTTGACCAGTTGAATCAGGTGTGATAGTTGACCAGTTGAATCAGGTGTGATAGTTGACCAGTTGAATCAGGTCTGATAGTTGACCGGTTGAATCAGGTGTGATAGTTGACCAGTTGAATCAGGTGTGATAGTTGACCGGTTGAATCAGGTGTGATAGTTGACAGGTTGAATCAGGTGTGATAGTTGACAGGTTGAATCAGGTGTGATAGTTGACCAGTTGAATCAGGTGTGATAGTTGACCGGTTGAATCAGGTGTGATAGTTGACCAGTTGAATCAGGTGTGATAGTTGACCAGTTGAATCAGGTGTGATAGTTGACAGGTAGTTGTGATAGGGTTATATACAGCATGTTTGGCCCTGTCCGGGGGTATCGTCGGACGGGCTCACAGTGTCTCCCGACCCCTCCTGTCTTAGCCTCCAGTTTTTATGCTGCAGTAGTTTATGTGTCGGGGGGCTAGGGCCAGTCTGTTATATCTGAGGTTCATCTCCTGTCTTATCCGGTGTCCTGTGTGATTTTAAGTATGCTCTCTCTAATTCTCTCTCTCTTTTTTCCTATCTCTTTCACTCAGAGGACCATGCCTCAGGACTACCTGGCCTGATGACTCCTTGTTGTCCCCAGTCCACCTGGTCGTGCTGCTGCCCCAGTTTCAACTGTTCTGCATGCGGCTATGGAACCCTGACCTGTTCACCGGACGTGCTACCTTGTCCCACACCTGTGGTAGAGATATTCTGATTGAATTGGAAGCTCCAACAGTTCTTGTTCTTTACAAGCTTTTGGTTCTACAAATGTATTGCCACTGGGGCATGCCGGTATGACTGCTAAACTGCTTGCTGACTGTACACTGTAACGTTACTGCATGATTGTAGTTCTATTAGCTACAGATGACGTCAGAAGTTTACATACACCTTAGTCAAGTACCTTTAAACTCAGTTTTTCCACAATTCCTGACATTTAATCCTAGTAAAAAAAAAATCCTGTCTGTCAGTTAGGATCACCACTTTATTTTAAGAATGTGAAATGTCAGAATAATAGTAGAGAGAGTGATTTATTTCAGCTTTTATTTCTTTCATCATATTCCCAGTGGGTCAGAAGTTTACATACACTCAATTAGT
The DNA here is from genome assembly GCF_002021735.2 of Oncorhynchus kisutch. Lineage (NCBI taxonomy): Eukaryota > Metazoa > Chordata > Actinopteri > Salmoniformes > Salmonidae > Oncorhynchus > Oncorhynchus kisutch. The sequence continues at coordinate 5,124,188 of NC_034181.2, forward strand.
ATTTGGTAGCATTGCCTTGAAATTGTTTATCTGGGTCAAACATTTTGGATAGCCTTCCACAAGCTTCCAACAATAAGTTGGGTGAATTTTGGCCCATTCCTCCTGACAGAGCTGGTGTAACTGAGTTAAGTTTGTAGGCCTCCTTGCTCGCACAGGTTTTTTCAGTTCTGCCCACAAATTTTCGATGGGATTGAGGTCAGGGCTTTGTGATGGCCACTCCAATACCTTGGCTTTGTTGTCCTTAAGCCATTTTGCCACAACTTTGGAAGTATGCTTGGGGTCATTGTCCATTTGGAAGACCCATTTGCGACCAAGCTTTAACTTCCTGACTAATGACTTGAGATGTTGCTTCAATATATCTACATTATTTTCCATCCTCATGAAGCCATCTATTTTGTGAAGTGCACCAGTCCCTCCTGCAGAAAAGCACCCCCACAACATGATGCTGCCACCCCTGTGCTTCACGGTTGGGATGGTGTTCTTCAGCTTGCAAGCATCCCCCATTTTCCTCCAAACATAACGATGATCATTATGGTCAAACAGTTACATTTTTGTTTCATCAGACCAGAGGAGATTTTTCAAAAAAGTATGATCTTTGTCCCCATGTGCAGTTGCAAACCGTAGTCTGGCTTTTTTATGGCGGTTTTGGAGCAGTGGCTTCTTCCTTGCTGATTGATTTGCACTTTTCACACCAAAGTACGTTCATCTCTAGGAGACAGAAAGCGTCTCCTTCCTGAGCGGAATGACGGCTGCGTGGTCCCATGGTGTTTATGCTTGAGTACCATTGTATGTACAGATTAACGTGGTACCTTCAGGCATTTGGAAATTGCTCCCGAGGATGAACCAGACTTGTGGAGGTCTACAATTTTTTTCTGAGGTCTTGGCAGATTTCTTTTGATTTTCCCATGATGTCAAGCAAAGAGGCACTGAGTTTGAAGGTGGGCCTTGAAATAGATTCACATGTACATCTCCAATTGACTCAAATGATGTCAGTGAAGTCATGACATCATTTTCTGGAATTTTCCAAGCTGTTTAAAGGCACAGTCTTGCTTAATGTATGTAAACTTCTGACCCACTGGAATTGTGATACAGTCAATTATAAGTGAAATAATCTGTCTGTAAACAATTGTTGGAAACATTTCTTGTGTTATGCACAAAGTAGATGTCCTAACCGACTTGCCAAAACTATAGTTTGTTAACAAGACATTTGTGGAGTGGTTGAAAAACGTGTTTTAATAACTCCAACCTAAGTGTATGTAAACTTTCGACTTCAACTGTATGCTGACTACGACGTTACTTTAGCCAATTTGGTGACAACAATGTAGGCTGCATGTAGCGGTTATGATATGGTTTGGCTTGGAAAGTTTTTTTTGCTTGACAGACAGTTGATGTGTTGTGCATTGAAGTGCACAAGTGAAGGGAAAAGGTGAGAAGAGGAGAACGCATAGATACAAGAAGGATAACGTGGCTGCTATAAAAGTGAACTGATCAGGGATGTGTTCATTCCGCTGATATTGTTGAAAAAGGAACAAAACTGGAATAAACATACCTGAATTTGTCCAATAGAAACTCTCATTTGCAACTTTTGGACTAATGATTACACCCTAGATCAGCTAGATGCAGGCAAGAGTGTGCAATGTGGAATTGAATGTGTCACTGTCTGTCCATGTGTCACTGTCTGTGACTGCAAGCCAGGCCTAATCGGTCCAACATCAGTGCCCGACCTCACTAATGCTTTTGTGGCTGAATGGAATCACTGCAGCAATGTTCCTACATCTGGTGGAAAGCCTTCCCAGAAGAGTGGAGTCTGTTATAGCAGCAATGTTCCTACATCTAGGGGAAAGCCTTCCCAGAAGAGTGGAGGCTGTTATAGCAGCAATGTTCCTACATCTAGTGGAAAGCCTTCCCAGAAGAGTGGAGGCTGTTATAGCAGCAATGTTCCTACATCTAGTGGAAAGCCTTCCCTGAAGAGTGGAGGCTGTTATAGCAGCAATGTTCCTACATCTAGTCGAAAGCCTTCCCAGAAGAGTGGAGTCTGTTATAGCAGCAATGTTCCTACATCTAGTGGAAAGCCTTCCCAGAAGAGTGGAGGCTGTTATAGCAGCAATGTTCCTTCATCTAGTGGAAAGCCTTCCCTGAAGAGTGGAGGCTGTTATAGCAGCAATGTTCCTACATCTAGTGGAAAGCCTTCCCTGAAGAGTGGAGGCTGTTATAGCAGCAATGTTCCTACATCTAGTCGAAAGCCTTCCCAGAAGAGTGGAGGTTGTTATAGCAGCAATGTTCCTACATCTAGTGGAAAGCCTTCCCTGAAGAGTGGAGGCTGTTATAGCAGCAATGTTCCTACATCTAGTGGAAAGCCTTCCCAGAAGAGTGGAGGCTGTTATAGCAGCAATGTTCCAAAATCCAGTGGAAAGCCTTCCCAGAAGAGTGGAGGCTGTTATAGCAGCAATGTTCCAACATCTAGTCGAAAGCCTTCCCAGAAGAGTGGAGTCTGTTATAGCAGCAATGTTCCAACATCTAGTGGAAAGCCTTCCCAGAAGAGTGGAGGCTGTTATAGCAGCAATGTTCCAACATCTAGTGGAAAGCCTTCCCAGAAGAGTGGAGGCAGGTTATAGCAGCAATGTTCCAACATCTACTGGAAAGCCTTCCCAGAAGAGTAGAGGCTGTTATAGCAGCAATGTTCCAACATCTAGTGGAAAGCCTTCCCAGAAGAGTGGAGGCTGTTATAGCAGCAATGTTCCAACATCTAGTGGAAAGCCTTCCCTGAAGAGTGGAGGCTGTTATAGCAGCAATGTTCCAACATCTAGTGGAAAGCCTTCCCAGAAGAGTGGAGGCTGTTATAGCAGCAATGTTCCAACATCTAGTGGAAAGCCTTCCCAGAAGAGTGGAGGCTGTTATAGCAGCAATGTTCCAACATCTAGTGGAAAGCCTTCCCAGAAGAGTGGAGACTGTTATAGCAGCAATGCTCCATCATCTAGTGGAAAGCCTTCCCAGAAGAGTGGAGTCTGTTATAGCAGCAATGTTCCATCATCTAGTGGAAAGCCTTCCCAGAAGAGTGGAGTCTGTTATAGCAGCAATGTTCCTACATCTAGTGGAAAGCCTTCCCAGAAGAGTGGAGTCTGTTATAGCAGCAATGTTCCTACATCTAGTGGAAAGCCTTCCCAGAAGAGTGGAGGCTGTTATAGCAGCAATGTTCCAACATCTAGTGGAAAGCCTTCCCAGAAGAGTGGAGGCTGTTATAGCAGCAATGTTCCTACATCTAGTGGAAAGCCTTCCCAGAAGGAGGCTGTTATAGCAGCGAAGGGGGGGACCAACTCCACAATAATGATAATAATCCATATTTACACCCATGATTTTAGAATGAGATGTTGGAAATTTGGTAGTGCACACTGTGATGCTCAACTACTGTATGACTCCTTCACCAAGGTTGAAGGCTGCAATTCATTTTATGATACCAAAAAATAACTCAAAAGACATTTTGCAAACATTTTGCAAATTGGATGCTTAGCCAAAACAACGTTGATCCTGTTTGTTCATCAGACGAAGACACTATACCATCTTTCAAAGGGAGAGTTTACCCCGAATACCAAATAATATGATTTTCATCCTAGGCAGTTTTTTGTGGATATTTAGTTTCCTTTCGACACTTACTAGCCATACTTTGTTACTGTCTCAGTGACACTTAATGTAAAAACTGTTCTTGTGTAATGTTCTTTTAATTGTGTAATGAAACTGTAAAATGTGAAACTTTTGGAAAGAAATGACATTTTACTAGCATGTTGCTCCATAATACTTTGGTAATGAGAACGAATTTAAAATGTCTTATTCCTTGTAATAACTCCATTACTATGTCATTATAAAATACATTTCCAACAGCAAACAACAAATATCACTATTGTAATAATCACTAAGTTAATACACAAGAACGTGTTGTTGAGTGTTTCAATAGTACTCTCACTCGTTGTGAAAATATGTGTAAGTGGTCAAGGTGATTCCATATCCCTCGTGCAATTTCATTATACGCTATACGCTATATTAAAATTCATATCTCAGAGACCCTCCCAACCATGTGCTAATGATCATATATTTAGACTAATTCAACTGACTGTTGTAGTTTTTGGTAAATTGTTTTTGTGTTTGTTTTCAAATAACTTGCATATATTCAAATAACTTCAAATCTGATTTGTTTTTCTGAGTGGTATTCAAACCGCTTTCAAATCTGATTTGTTTTTCTGAGTGGTATTCAAACCGCTTTCAAATCTGATTTGTTTTTCTGAGTGGTATTCAAACCGCTTTCAAATCTGATTTGTTTTTCTGAGTGGTATTCAAACCGCTTTCAAATCTGATTTGTTTTTCTGAGTGGTATTCAAACCGCTTTCAAATCTGATTTGTTTTTCTGAGTGGTGTTCAAACCGCTTTCAAATCTGATTTGTTTTTCTGAGTGGTGTTCAAACCGCTTTCAAATCTGATTTGTTTTTCTGAGTGGTGTTCAAACCACTTTCAAATCTGATTTGTTTTTCTGAGTGGTGTTCAAACCGCTTTCAAATCTGATTTGGTTTTCTGAGTGGTGTTCAAACCGCTTTCAAATCTGATTTGTTTTTCTGAGTGGTGTTCAAACCGCTTTCAAATCTGATTTGTTTTTCTGAGTGGTGTTCAAACCGCTTTCAAATCTGATTTGTTTTTCTGAGTGGTGTTCAAACCGCTTTCAAATCTGATTTGTTTTTCTGAGTGGTGTTCAAACCGCTTTCAAATCTGATTTGTTTTTCTGAGTGGTGTTCAAACCGCTTTCAAATCTGATTTGTTTTTCTGAGTGGTGTTCAAACCGCTTTCAAATCTGATTTGTTTTTCTGAGTGGTGTTCAAACCGCTTTCAAATCTGATTTGTTTTTCTGAGTGGTGTTCAAACCGCTTTCAAATCTGATTTGGTTTTCTGAGTGGTATTCAAACCGCTTTCAAATCTGATTTGTTTTTCTGAGTGGTGTTCAAACCGCTTTCAAATCTGATTTGTTTTTCTGAGTGGTGTTCAAACCGCTTTCAAATCTGATTTGTTTTTCTGAGTGGTATTCAAACCGCTTTCAAATCTGATTTGTTTTTCTGAGTGGTATTCAAACCGCTTTCAAATCTGATTTGTTTTTCTGAGTGGTATTCAAACCGCTTTCAAATCTGATTTGTTTTTCTGAGTGGTATTCAAACCGCTTTCAAATCTGATTTGTTTTTCTGAGTGGTATTCAAACCGCTTTCAAATCTGATTTGGTTTTCTGAGTGGTATTCAAACCGCTTTCAAATCTGATTTGTTTTTCTGAGTGGTGTTCAAACCGCTTTCAAATCTGATTTGTTTTTCTGAGTGGTATTCAAACCGCTTTCAAATCTGATTTGTTTTTCTGAGTGGTGTTCAAACCGCTTTCAAATCTGATTTGGTTTTCTGAGTGGTGTTCAAACCGCTTTCAAATCTGATTTGTTTTTCTGAGTGGTGTTCAAACCGCTTTCAAATCTGATTTGGTTTTCTGAGACCTGTATTTGAATATCAAAGAAAGAAACGAGTTGCCTTTTCATTTTAAATCTATATTTGACTATCTCAAGTATTTTAAAAGTTTGATATTTTCATATAAACTAACAGAAAACAACTAGTTTCTGCCCAGATCCTGCTGTTGTGTCCTTGAGCAAGGCACTGAATCCCTAAAACTGCTCCAGGGGTGCCATGGTCTAGCTGCCCTCTGCTACAACCTCTGTGTGTCTTTCCTAAGGGTTAAATCATGATCCACACTTACATTGGATGTTTGTGTACATTGGGCAAATAGTCCAATCGTCTACCTGGTTGGGTGGGCGTGCAGCAGGTTTGTCCTGGTGGTTGGCCAGTATGAGGAAGGGTAGGGTGCAGAGCTGGGGGTGCTGCAGGGCAGAGTGGAGCTCGTTACGGGCCGACTCCAACTCCTCGTCTGAAGAAGCGCTGTCCAATACGAATACCACACCCTGAGAACCCTGGTAGTACCGAGACCAGTACTTCTTAATGTTCTCCGCTCCTGGAGGAAGACGAGAAGACAAAAGCTGTTGTTACCTTCATCATCTCTTCCAAACGGAATAATGAAAAGATATTCAACAACTCTTGGTAAAAAAAAAAAAGTAAAATATTAAAATCCACTCCAGTAAGTCAAGACCGATTGAGTTACAGACACAGTATCCTATAATATACCCTGTATATACTGTATATACTGTACAATACTGTAAATACAGCGTCATACATTAACAGTATGAAATATATACTATATAATATATACTATATATACAGCATAATAAATGAACAGTATTACACATACTGTAATATATACTATATAACGCATTATCTATGAAAAGTATACTATATACTGTAATATATACAATATATATTAAGTAGTCAAAGTGGCCTGAAGTTTTTGCATATAAGAAGTTTTCTGAAGTAAGAGGTCTTCTGCCAAAGCTTGATTTTGTGAATATATGGATAATATATATGGATATATGGATAAAAACAGCCAACAACGCATTTATGTTTTCTGAAACCTGGCTCCAAAAAATCTATTACAGACAAAAAATATTGTCATAAATGGTAAGAATGTTTTTGGTACAGATGGTAAATCTAAGGGTGGTGGTGTTGCTGTTTACGTAAAAGACAAGTTCTCAGCGGTCGTTCTGACTTCTGTTACTAAACCGCAGAATATATGTCTTTAACCCTAAACCTCGGCTCATCTTTAAATAGTGTTGTATCTTGTTGTTATTGACCTCCATATGCTACTATTGGCTCTCTGCTACTGTTGGATTGTATTTTCAAATTGTTATCACAGAATGTCAACTCTGAGTTTGTCCTGATGGGTGATCTGAATCAGGACTGGTTAACATCTAGCTCTGATCATCTCTCAATGCTGTGCAATACCTGTAATCTCACTCAGATTGTCAACAGTGTAACGAGGTTGAATATAAAATATCCTCTGAAATCCTCTTTGATTGATTTGATCTTACCCAATACTCCTCATCGTTGTAATGCTTCGGGTATTTTTTTGAAAATGACATAAATTATCACTGTGCTATTGACTGTGTCAGATATGGTAATATTGCTAAGAAATCTCCACGTGTTATTAGGAAAAGAAACTGGAAGCGGTTTGATATTCAAGGTTTTTTACATGATGTATCTAGTATTGAATGGAATGAATCCCTGATGTTGAACTAGCCTTTTCTTACTTCCACAACACATTCCAGAATGTATGCAATAGGCCCCTTTAAAAAGATTCAGGATTAAGGACAGAGAGAAGCCTTGGTTTACTAAGGAAATGCTATGTGGGCTAAAGCAAGAGGGACTGGTTTGGCAGATGATTGGATGGCTTTTAAACATCTTTGAATATATGGGTGTGGCTATGATCCGTAAAATGAAAGCAGACCACTACCTGAAATCTTCTTCAGACAATTTAAATAATCCATCCAGAGTTTGTCGAGTAGTGAAGGGTTTGGAGTACAAAAAAGATACATAGCTTCCCAAACAATTGTTGGTCGACACACAGATTGTAACTGAGAGAACCTCCATTCTGAAAGCCATGAACCAGCATTTTATAGATGCAGGCAGTTTATTTGAAAAGGTCAAAGGTATAATTGAGCCCCCTATGAATTTACCTGACACCCCTGTGCTCTCCGTCACCAGGTTCTCCTTTTCATCCTTCTCTGTTTCAGAAGTGCGTAAATGTCACACCTTGATCGGTTTCACCTGTCCTTGTGATCGTCTCCACCCCCTCCAGGTCATATTTTCCCCAGTGTATTTATCCCTGTGTTTCCTGTCTCTCTGTCCCAGTGTATTTATCCCTGTGTTTCCTGTCTCTCTGTACCAGTGTATTTATCCCTGTGTTTCCTGTCTCTCTGTCCCAGTGTATTTATCCCTGTGTTTCCTGTCCCTCTGTACCAGTGTATTTATCCCTGTGTTTCCTGTCTCTCTGTCCCAGTGTATTTATCCCTGTGTTTCCTGTCTCTCTGTCCCAGTGTATTTATCCCTGTGTTTCCTGTCTCTCTGTCCCAGTGTATTTATCCCTGTGTTTTCTGTCTCTCTGTGCCAGTGTATTTATCCCTGTGTTTCCTGTCTCTCTGTCCCAGTGTATTTATCCCTGTGTTTCCTGTCTCTCTGTATCAGTGTATTTATCCGTGTTTCCTGTCTCTCTGTACCAGTGTATTTATCCCTGTGTTTCCTGTCTCTCTGTCCCAGTGTATTTATCCCTGTGTTTCCTGTCTCTCTGTCCCAGTGTATTTATCCCTGTGTTTCCTGTCTCTCTGTCCCAGTGTATTTATCCCTGTGTTTCCTGTCCCTCTGTACCAGTGTATTAATCCCTGTGTTTCCTCTCTCTCTGTCCCAGTGTATTTATCCCTGTGTTTCCTGTCTCTCTGTCCCAGTGTATTTATCCCTGTGTTTCCTGTCTCTCTGTCCCAGTGTATTTATCCCTGTGTTTCCTGTCTCTCTGTCCCAGTGTATTTATCCCTGTGTTTCCTGTCCCTCTGTACCAGTGTATTAATCCCTGTGTTTCCTGTCTCTCTGTCCCAGTGTATTTATCCCTATGTTTCCTGTCTCTCTGTCCCAGTGTATTTATCCCTGTGTTTCCTGTCTCTCTGTCCCAGTGTATTTATCCCTGTGTTTCCTGTCTCTCTGTACCAGTGTATTAATCCCTGTGTTTCCTGTCTCTCTGTCCCAGTGTATTTATCCCTGTGTTTCCTGTCTCTCTGTCCCAGTGTATTTATCCCTGTGTTTCCTGTCTCTCTGTCCCAGTGTATTTATCCCTGTGTTTCCTGTCTCTCTGTCCCAGTGTATTAATCCCTGTGTTTCCTGTCTCTCTGTCCCAGTGTATTTATCCCTGTGTTTCCTGTCTCTCTGTCCCAGTGTATTTATCCCTGTGTTTCCTGTCTCTCTGTACCAGTGTATTTATCCCTGTGTTTCCTGTCTCTCTGTCCCAGTGTATTTATCCCTGTGTTTCCTGTCTCTCTGTCCCAGTGTATTTATCCCTGTGTTTCCTGTCTCTCTGTGTCAGTTCGTCATCTATGTTCAAGTCAGCCAGCGTGTTTTTTCCCGTGCCCCTGCTTTTCTATTCTCTTCTACTAGTCCTCCCGGTTTTGACCTTTGCCTGTTTTTTCTGGACTCCATTCCCACCTGCCTGACCATTCTGCCTGCCCTGACCTCGAGTCTGCCTTGACCATTATGCCTGCCTGACCATTCTGCCTGCCCTGACCTCGAGCCTGCCTGACCATTCTGCCTGCCCTGACCTCGAGCCTGCCTGCCATTCTGCCTGCCCTGACCTCGAGCCTGCCTGACCATTCTGCCTGCCCTGACCTCGAGCCTGCCTGCCATTCTACCTGCGCTGACCTCGAGCCTGCATGACCATTCTGCCTGCCCTGACCTCGAGCCTGCCTGCCATTCTGTACCTTTGGAACTCTGAACTGGTTTTGACCTTTTGCCTGTCCACAACCATTCTCTTGCCTACCCCTTTTGGATTGTTAATAAACATCTTGGACTCGACCCATCTGCCTCCCATGTCTGCATCTGGGTCTCGCCCTGTGCCCTTATAGTATAGTACAAACTGGCCATGACAGACCCAGCAGACTGGGACCAGCTCCTCCACGCTCTCTCCCTGCAGGGAGACACCATTGGGAGGCATGAAGAGTTACTGCTAGACCTTTTGGAAGGGCTTCATTCCCTGACAGAACACCATGACCAAAGGTTTAAGGGTATAATGGAGCAAATCAGGGAGTTAGCTCAGAGGCAGCCTGCCACCTCTAAGAAACCCCAACCCCTCAGTAACTTTTTTCCTATTTCTGATGAGTTTGTACAGCCTACCCCGGCTCCCCTAGAACCCCACTTACACTTTACACTTACACGATATTCTGGGGATCCTGGAACCTGGATCCTGGATCCTGGATCCCTGCATGGGTTTTCTTTCTCAGTGCTATCTTATCAGACCGATCTAAGATAGCGTATATTATTACGCTAATGACGGGAAGGATGCTCTCCTGGGCTACGGCAGTTTGGAAGCAACAATCCGCCATTTACTGCAATTTGGAGGATTTCATGGGAGGAAGGTATTCAAGTCTCCGTTATCTGGGAGAGAGGCGGCCATTAAACTTCTTGAATTACATCAAAACCCCCTTAGTGTGGCAGACTACGTTGTTGATTTTCACACGTTGGCCGCCGAGAGTGCCTGGTATTCGGAGGCCCTATTCGATACTTTTCTTCGCGGATTATCTGAGGTGGTCAAAGATGAGCTGGTGGACCTCAACTCCCTTAGCGCACTCACCATTAGAATTGATGGACGCTTAAGGGAAGGCATGAGTGAGGGGAGGTCACACTTGTTCATCCGCAGTGGCTCGCTCGCCTTTAAAGGAATCCGGAAGATCCCGAAGGCAGTTTTTCCTGAGAGGTTCAAAAGCCACCCGAGTTCCCTTGTGAATCATCAACGAGTTGGATACTCCTGAGCCTATGCAATTGGGAAGAGCTCGGTTATCGGTTGGGGAATGCTCACGTAGGCTGCGTTCTAACTGTTGTCTGTACTGTAGAGGGGCAGGACATTATATAGCTACCTGCCCTGTTAGGAAACCCTGGTCTCTGGTGGGTACAAGTACTTTGGTGAGCCAGAATGGGAGTTCTCTAATTCCCATCACCCGCACACCTTTCTTTGTGCTTGTGCTGTGGGGAGACCAATCTAAGTATCCCGAGTGCTCATTGACTCTGGGGCTGATGAAAGTGTTATGGATGCTACTATTGCTTCTGAGCTTGGAATTCCCACTCTACTTCTCTCGGTTCCCATGGATGCCAGGGCACTGGACGGCCGCTCAATAGGTGGAGTCAACCATCGTACTGTGTCGGTTCATGTACAGGCTTCAGGTAACCACAGTGAGACCATACAGTTCCTCCTTATTGCATCTCCCCAACAGTTCCTGTTGTCTTGAGATTATTCTGGCTCCAAAAACACAACCCTGTTATTGACTGGACCACGAGCTCCGGGTTGGAGCCCATTTTTGCCATTCCCACTTTCTTAAAGCAGCACAGCCGTCGACCGAGACGTCTTCCTCAGGGCGTTAGCAAGGCTTTGGCTCTGCCATTCCCACTATATTCAAGCAGCACAGCCGTCCCCGAGACGTCTTCCTCAGGGCGTTAGCAAGGCTTTGGCTCTGCCATTCCCACTATATTCGAGCAGCACAGCCGTCCCCAAGACGTCTTCCTCAGGGCGTTAGCAAGGCTTTGGCTCTGCCATTCCCACTATATTCAAGCAGCACAGCCGTCCCCGAGACGTCCTCAGGGCGTTAGCAAGGCTTTGGCTCTGCCATTCCCACTGAATACCATGACCTCCTTGAAGTTTTCAGTAAGGTACGTGCTACTTCTCTTCCCCCTCACCGTCCTTTTAATTGTGCCATTGATCTTCTCTCAGGCACCACACCACCTCGGGGTCGGCTATATTCTCTATCCGGGCCGGAGACCAAGGCTATGGAGGAGAACATAGAGGAGTCTCTGGCTACTGGGGTCGTCTGTATCTCCTGCCGGCGCAGGGTTTTTCTTTGTGGAGAAAGACAAGATCCTGCGTCCGTGCATTGACAACCGGGGACTGAACTTTACAGTTAAAAATCATTACCCTCTACCACTCCTCTCCTCGGCTTTTGAACCTCTCCAGGGGGACACCATTTTTTCCAAGCTGGACCTTCGGAATGTCTACCACCTGGTTCGGATATGCGAAGGGGAAGAGTGGAAAACAGCCTTCAACACTGCCAGTGGATATTATGAGTACCAGGTCATGCCGTTTGGACGCCCCACTGTCTTCCAGGCTTTGGTAAACAATGTTCTCCGGGACATGCTGAACCGTTTGTGTTCGTCTACCTTGATGACATCCTGTTTTTTTCTCGGTCTGCCCAAGAACATGTTCTTCATGTCAGGCAGGTCCTTCAGTGCCTCCTGGAGAACCAATTGTTTGTGAAAGCCGAGAAGTGTGAGTTCCACTGCTCTACATTCGCCTTTCTGGGATATGTCATTGCTGTGGGTAATGTCCAGATGGTTCCTGGAAAGGTGAAAGCAGTGGTGGATTGACCTCAACCTACGTCTAGGGTGCAGTTGCAACATTTCCTAGGTTTTGCAAACTTCTACCGACGTTTCATTCGGGGTTACAGCACCCTGACGGCCCCCCTTTCGGCACTCACCTCCCCCTAAGTACTGTTCACATGGTCTCCAGCTGTCGAAAAAGCCTTTGTGGACCTGAAGCATTAGTTCAAAACAGGACCCATCCTCATCCATCCGGACACGTCTCGTCAATTTGTAGTTTGTAATTTGCTTCTGATGTTGGAGTGGGGTGCTGTCTCAGTGATCTGCCCAGGACCAGAAGCTTCATCCCTGCTCCTTCCTGTCCCATTATCTCAATCCTGCTGAGAGGCCAACGACGTAGGCAAACGAGAACTCCTGGTGGTCAAGATGGAGCTGGAAGAGTGGAGCCACTAGCTGAAAGGAGCAGAACAGCCATTCTTGGTCTGGAACGACCATAAAAATGTGGAATATCTCCGTATAGCCAAGCGTCTTAACTCCAGGCAGGCCCGGTGGGCTATCTTGTTTACTACATTCAACTTCACCATTTCCTACCGCCCAGGGTCCAAAAATGTGAAGCCTGACGCCCTCTCCTGTCTATACAGTTCCTCTGCCACAACCTCGACCTCCAAAACTCATGCCTTGCTGCCACAGTGAGTTGGCGTATTGAGACCCTGGTTCGCAAGGCACATCGCTCCCAGCCTGGACCTGAAGTGGGCCCGGCTAACTGGCTGTTTGTCCCTAACTCAGTCAGGTCCCCGGACCTTGAATGGGCTCATTCTTCCAAGCTCAGCTGTCATCCAGGTTCCCGCCGTACCATATTCCTCCAACAACGTTTCAATGCTCGCTTCGAGGTAAGTAACACTGAAACATGCATGAGAGCATCAGCTGTTTGGACGAATGTGTGATCACGCTCTCCGCAGCCGATGTGAGTAAGACCTTTAAACTGGTCAACATTCACAAATTGCACTCTGTGGCTGCAGGACAGTCCTGTAGTTTAGCATCTGCTTCATCTTACTACTTATTTATTGACTGAGTCACTGGTGCTTCCTGCTTTAATTTTTGCTTTCAAGCAGGAATCAGGAGGATAGAATTATGGTCAGATTTGCAAAATGGAGGGTGAGAGAGAGCTTTGTCTTTTTTCCCTCACATTTCACATACTGATAGAAATGAAGTAAAGCTGATTTAAGTTTCCCTACATTACAGTCCACGGCCACTAGGAGCGCCGCCTCTGGGTGAACGTTTTCCTGTTTGCTTATGGCCGTATCATTGAGTGAGGTCTTAGTGCCAGCATTAGTCTGTGGTGGTATGTAGAAAGCTACGAAAAATACAGATAAACTCTCTAGAAAGATAGTGTGGTCTACAGCTTATCCTGAAAGCAAAACCTCGAGACTTGCACCAGCTGTTGTTTCAAATATACATAGACCGCCGCCCCTTGTCTTTACCAGAGGCAGCTGTTCTATCCTGCCGATAGTGTATAATCCGCCAGCTGTATGTTATTAATGTTGTTGTTCAGCCACGACTCGGTGAAACATAAGATATTACAGGTTTTAATGTCCCATTGGTAGGATATACGTGCTTTTAGTTCGTCCCATTCATTTTCCAGCAATTGTACATTGGCTAACAGTACAGATGGCAAAGGCAGATTAGCCACTCGTCTCAAAGCATCCCGATCTCCTTCCGCAAAATCTCTATCTCTTTCTCCTGCGAATGATGGTGATGAGGGCCTGTTTGGGTGTCTGGAGTAAATCTCTCTCGCCCGACTCAATAATGAACAACTCTTAGTCCAATTCAAGGTGAGTAATCTCAGTTCTGATGTCCAGAAGCTCTTTTCGGTCATAAATGACAGTAGCAGCAACATTATGTACAAGATAAGTAACAGACAATATGAAAAAACGAACAAAATAAAACAGTTGGTTAAGAGCGAATAAAACGGCAGCCATCCTCTCCGTCGCCCAATAGTCTCGGAGCTCTACGGGAATAGGGTGGGAATAGGGTGGAAATATAGAGTGGGAATAGAGTGGAAATAGAGTGGGAATAGAGTGGGAATAGAGTGGGAATAAAGTGGGAATAGAGTGGGAATATAGAGTGGGAATAAAGTGTGAATAGAGTGGGAATAGAGTGAGAAGAGAGTGGAAATATAGAGTTGAAAAGGGGGAAATAGAGTGGGAATAGAGTGGAAATAGAGTGAGAATAAAGTGTGAATAGAGTGGAAATATAGAGTGTGAATCAAGTGTGAATAGAGTGGAAATATAGAGTGGGAATATAGAGTGGGAATAGAGTGGAAATATAGAGTGGGAATATAGAGTGGGAATAGAGTGGAAATATAGAGTGGGAATAGAGTGGGAATAGAGTGGGAATATAGAGTGGGAATAAAGTGGGAATAGAGTGAGAAGAGAGTGGAAATATAGAGTTGAAATAGAGTGGAAAAAGAGTGGGAATATAGTGGGAATAGAGTGGAAATAGAGTGGGAATAAAGTGTGAATAAAGTGGAAATATAGAGTGGGAATATAAAGTGTGAATAGAGTGGAAATATAGAGTGGGAATATAGAGTGGGAATATAGAGTGGGAATAGAGTGGAAATATAGAGTGGGAATAGAGTGGGAATAGAGTGGAAATATAGAGTGGGAATAGAGCGGGAATAGAGTGGGAATATAGAGTGGGAATAGAGTGGAAATAGAGTGGGAATAACGTGTGAATAGAGTGGGAATATAGAGTGGGAATAGAGTGAGAAGAGAGTGGGAATAGAGTTGAAATAGAGTGGGAATAGAGTGGGAATATAGAGTGGGAATATAGAGTGGGAATATAGAGTGGGAATAGAGTGGGAATAGAGTGGGAATAGAGTGGGACTAGAGTGGTAACAGGGTGGAAATAGAGTCCAGTCCAAACTTAATGTGATTGATTACATTACGTCACTGATCTAAAATAACAGTGACGTTGTTCACCATTACAGAGGACAGTGACGTTGTCCACCATTACAGAGGACAGTGACTTTGTCCACCATTACAGAGGACAGTGACGTTGTTCACCATTACAGAGGACAGTGACGTTGTTCACCATTACAGAGGACAGTGACGTTGTTCACCATTACAGAGGACAGTGACGTTGTTCACCATTACAGAGGACAGTGACGTTGTTCACCATTACAGAGGACAGTGACGTTGTTCACCATTACAGAGGACAGTGTTGTTGTTCACCATTACAGAGGACAGTGATGTTGTTCACCATTACAGAGGACAGTGACGTTGTTCACCATTACAGAGGACAGTGACGTTGTTCACCATTACAGAGGACAGTGTTGTTGTTCACCATTACAGAGGACAGTGATGTTGTTCACCATTACAGAGGACAGCGACATTACAGAGGACAGTGTTGTTCACCATTACAGAGGACAGTGATGTTGTTCACCATTACAGAGGACAGTGACATTACAGAGGACAGTGACGTTGTCCACCATTACAGAGGACAGTGACGTTTTTCACCATTACAGAGGACAGTGACGTTGTCCACCATTACAGAGGACAGTGACGTTGTTCACCATTACAGAGGACAGTGACATTGTTCACCATTACAGAAAGCAACAAAATCAAAATCTTTCCCTTATTGATCAACTTCATAAAGAACAAACGTACAGCGGTGAATACTCTCTTTTCACAGTTTCATTTCTCTAACAAACAATTCATGACAACACGTCAGAGACTTGGACAGAGATTGTTTTGTTTTTCCCCGAGAAGTAATTATTACGATGCTGTAGTTATTATTATGTAACTAACATTTTTTATTAAAAAATTTAAAAAGGTTTCCCTGAATGTTTGAACACGATCACAGAATGTTCCATCGTTGTGTGTGTGTGTGTGTGTCTGTCTATTGTTGCATGCAACTCTGTCTGCATCTGTCTATAGCCCACAGGGGTTCGAGTGGCCAAGCTCACTGTGTTACGACAGACACACATAATGTAGACCATGTTGTTGTGTTACAGTGCGCACACACACACACACACACACACACACACACACACACACACACACTCCGCTGTACTGTGTTACGACAAAAACTTTTCTCTTCAAAGTAAACACAGAGTTATTAAATCGCTGTGCGCACTGATTTTCAAGCCCTGCCCACACCCATGGCTAACAACCTGGAACAGTGCTGTTCAAAATAACCCCACCCCTCCAATTTATAATCAACAACACATGGCTCCTTTTCTGTGCAGTAATTTGGGAGAGTAACATACCATATAGCTGCCCACCAAGGTTCAGTAACATACTGTATATCTGCTCACCAAGGTTCAGTAACATACTGTATATCTGCTCACCAAGGTTCAGTAACATACTGTATATCTGCTCACCAAGGTTCAGTAACATACTGTATATTTTTATTTTATTTATTTATTTTACCTTTATTTAACCAGGTAGGCAAGTTGAGAACAAGTTCTCATTTACAATTGCGACCTGGCCAAGATAAAGCAAAGCAGTTCGACAGATAAAACGACACAGAGTTACACATGGAGTAAAAACAAACATACAGTCAATAATGCAGTATAAACAAGTCTATATACAATGTGAGGTGAGAAGGGAGGTAAAGGCAAAAAAGGCCATGATGGCAAAGTAAATACAATATAGCAAGTAAAATACTGGAATGGTAGTTTTGCAATGGAAGAATGTGCAAAGTAGAAATAAAAAATAATGGGGTGCAAAGGAGCAAAATAAATAAATAAATTAAAATTAAATACAGTTGGGAAAGAGGTAGTTGTTTGGGCTAAATTATAGGTGGGCTATGTACAGGTGCAGTAATCTGTGAGCTGCTCTGACAGTTGGTGCTTAAAGCTAGTGAGGGAGATAAGTGTTTCCAGTTTCAGAGATTTTTGTAGTTCGTTCCAGTCATTGGCAGCAGAGAACTGGAAGGAGAGGCGGCCAAAGAAAGAATTGGTTTTGGGGGTGACTAGAGAGATATACCTGCTGGAGCGTGTGCTACAGGTGGGAGATGCTATGGTGACCAGCGAGCTGAGATAAGGGGGGACTTTACCTAGCAGGGTCTTGTAGATGACATGGAGCCAGTGGGTTTGGCGACGAGTATGAAGCGAGGGCCAGCCAACGAGAGCGTACAGGTCGCAATGGTGGGTAGTATATGGGGCTTTGGTGATAAAACGGATTGCACTGTGATAGACTGCATCCAATTTGTTGAGTAGGGTATTGGAGGCTATTTTGTAAATGACATCGCCAAAGTCGAGGATTGGTAGGATGGTCAGTTTTACAAGGGTATGTTTGGCAGCATGAGTGAAGGATGCTTTGTTGCGAAATAGGAAGCCAATTCTAGATTTAACTTTGGATTGGAGATGTTTGATATGGGTCTGGAAGGAGAGTTTACAGTCTAACCAGACACCTAAGTATTTGTAGTTGTCCACGTATTCTAAGTCAGAGCCGTCCAGAGTAGTGATGTTGGACAGGCGGGTAGGTGCAGGTAGCGATCGGTTGAAGAGCATGCATTTAGTTTTACTTGTATTTAAGAGCAATTGGAGGCCACGGAAGGAGAGTTGTATGGCATTGAAGCTTGCCTGGAGGGTTGTTAACACAGTGTCCAAAGAAGGGCCGGAAGTATACAGAATGGTGTCGTCTGCGTAGAGGTGGATCAGGGACTCACCAGCAGCAAGAGCGACCTCATTGATGTATACAGAGAAGAGAGTCGGTCCAAGAATTGAACCCTGTGGCACCCCCATAGAGACTGCCAGAGGTCCGGACAGCAGACCCTCCGATTTGACACACTGAACTCTATCAGAGAAGTAGTTGGTGAACCAGGCGAGGCAATCATTTGAGAAACCAAGGCTGTCGAGTCTGCCGATGAGGATATGGTGATTGACAGAGTCGAAAGCCTTGGCCAGATCAATGAATACGGCTGCACAGTAATGTTTCTTATCGATGGCGGTTAAGATATCGTTTAAGACCTTGAGCGTGGCTGAGGTGCACCCATGACCAGCTCTGAAACCGGATTGCATAGCAGAGAAGGTATGGTGAGATTCGAAATGGTCGGTAATCTGTTTGTTGACTTGGCTTTCGAAGACCTTAGAAAGGCACGGTAGGATAGATATAGGTCTGTAGCAGTTTGGGTCAAGAGTGTCCCCCCCTTTGAAGAGGGGGATGACCGCAGCTGCTTTCCAATCTTTGGGAATCTCAGACGACACGAAAGAGAGGTTGAACAGGCTAGTAATAGGGGTGGCAACAATTTCGGCAGATAATTTTAGGAAGAAAGGGTCCAGATTGTCTAGCCCGGCTGATTTGTATCTGCTCACCAAGGTTCAGTAACATACTGTATATCTGCTCACCAAGGTTCAGTAACATACTGTATATCTGCTCACCAAGGTTCAGTAACATACTGTATATCTGCTCACCAAGTTTCAGTAACATACTGTATATCTGCTCACCAAGGTTCAGTAACATACTGTATATCTGCTCACCAAGGTTCAGTAACATACTGTATATCTGCTCACCAAGGTTCAGTAACATACTGTATATCTGCTCACCAAGGTTCAGTAACATACTGTATATCTGCTCACCAAGGTTCAGTAACATACTGTATATCTGCTCACCAAGGTTCAGTAACATACTGTATATCTGCTCACCAAGGTTCAGTAACATACTGTATATCTGCTCACCAAGGTTCAGTGTAAGTCATTAGAGGAAGAGACCTACATAACATGACTCACCCTGTCTGTCTTCCCTCCCCTCTCCTCCCCCTCCATTCCACCCTGTCCGTCTTCCCTCTCAATGTCTGGGTTGGCACAGCCTAGGGGGGGGGGGGGGGGGGAGAGGGAAAGGAGAGTTGCCCTCATTATGGGACTTGATCAGCGAAAAAAAGATAAGTATTATTTTTCATTCCTCCTTCCTGCTTGTAACTTCCTGCTTGTAACTTCCTGCTTGTAACTTCCTTCCCTCGTTTGCTATGGTGTGAACTGTTGTTAGTCTCTCACACAGGAAGGTAATTGGGATGCAGTGACAAACTGTGAAGCCGGGCGAGTGTTTAGCCATTACTTTCCTCTCCTTCTTATTGGGGTGGCAAGTTATCAGACAAAGTGGCAGTTGGAAGTTGAATTTTCAATCTTTGCCTGGAAACTGGGTGAAAATGTACATTTGAATAATTTATAGCAGACTCCCAGATCCAGAGCCACTACAGTAGTGAGTCATTTAGCAGACGCTCTTATCCAGAGTCACTACAGTAGTGAGTCATTTAGCAGACTCTCTGATCCAGAGCGACTTATAGTAGAGAGTCATTTAGCAGACTCCCAGATCCAGAGCCACTACAGTAGTGAGTCATTTAGCAGACGCTCTTATCCAGAGTCACTACAGTAGTGAGTCATTTAGCAGACTCTCTGATCCAGAGCGACTTATAGTAGAGAGTCATTTAGCAGACTCCCAGATCCAGAGCCACTACAGTAGTGAGTCATTTAGCAGACGCTCTTATCCAGAGTCACTACAGTAGTGAGTCATTTAGCAGACTCTCTAATCCAGAGCGACTTATAGTAGAGAGTCATTTAGCAGACTCTCTTATCCAGAGTCACTACAGTAGTGAGTCATTTAGCAGACTCTCTGATCCAGAGAGACTTACAGTAGAGTGTAATTCAGCAGACTCTCTGATCCAGAGCGACTTATAGTAGTGAGTCATTTAGCAGACTCTCTTATCCAGAGTCACTACAGTAGTGAGTCATTTAGCAGACTCTCTGATCCAGAGCAACGTATAGTAGTGAGTCATTTAGCAGACTCTCTGATCCAGAGCCACTATAGTAGTGAGTCATTTAGCAGACTCTCTGATCCAGAGCGACTTATAGTAGTGAGTCATTTAACAGACTCTCTTATCCAGAGCCACTATAGTAGTGAGTCATTTAGCAGACTCTCTTATCCAGAGTCACTACAGTAGTGAGTAATTTAGCAGACTCTCTTATCCAGAGCAACGTATAGTAGTGAGTCATTTAGCAGACTCTCTGATCCAGAGCCACTATAGTAGTGAGTCATTTAGCAGACTCTCTGGTCCAGAGCGACTTATAGTAGTGAGTCATTTAACAGACTCTCTTATCCAGAGCCACTACAGCAGTGAGTCATTTAGCAGACTCTCTTATCCAGAGCCACTACAGTAGTGAGTCATTTAGCAGACTCTCTGATCCAGAGCAACTTATAGTAGTGAGTCATTTAGCAGACTCTCTTATCCAGAGTCACTACAGTAGTGAGTCATTTAGCAGACTCTCTGATCCAGAGCAACGTATAGTAGTGAGTCATTTAGCAGACTCTCTGATCCAGAGCAACGTATAGTAGTGAGTCATTTAGCAGACTCTCTGATCCAGAGCCACTACAGTAGTGAGTCATTTAGCAGACTCTCTGATCCAGAGCCACTACAGTAGTGAGTCATTTAGCAGACTCTCTGATCCAGAGTCACTACAGTAGTGAGTCATTTAGCAGACTCTCTGAACCAGAGCGACTTATAGTAGTGAGTAATTTAGCAGACTCTCTTATCCAGAGCAACGTATAGTAGTGAGTCATTTAGCAGACTCTCTGATCCAGAGCCACTACAGTAGTGAGTCATTTAGCAGACTCTCTGATCCAGAGCAACGTATAGTAGTGAGTCATTTAGCAGACTCTCTGATCCAGAGCCACTACAGTAGTGAGTCATTTAGCAGACTCTCTGATCCAGAGCCACTATAGTAGTGAGTCATTTAGCAGACTCTCTGGTCCAGAGCGACTTATAGTAGTGAGTCATTTAGCAGACTCTCTGATCCAGAGCCACTACAGTAGTGAGTCATTTAGCAGACTCTCTGATCCAGAGTCACTACAGTAGTGAGTCATTTAGCAGACTCTCTGAACCAGAGCGACTTATAGTAGTGTGAGTGAGTGCATTTTTTCCCCATGAGAATCAAAACCACAAAGGCAGTTGAAAGCGCGATGCTCTCTGAGCCACAAGGGACCACAGGTCCAGTCATGTGTTTAGTTACTGTCTGACTTGACTGGCAACTCCTGCCACCTATTGGCCTGATAGGAGAAGATATTTTGTTTTCAAAACACTATGTAGAGTCAGGGAGCATTTTTTTTATTTGATAAATTAATGAATTAAAAGGATAGATGAACGAATGATTAGATGGATAGATGGATGGATGGATGCACTTGAATACCTCAGTTGAGTACTTTATTATATTCTAGCCTATTGTCCAGATGTCTTGTTCTCTGTTAGGTAGAAACTAGGCTATGTATGGTACGGTCGTGGTTGACTTGAAAAACCTTTCCCCCCATGTACGCTCCTATCACTCACGCTTCTTCAACTTTTACCTTGAAATTCAAACATGTTGCTAATCGGACGTTTTGCAAATCAAACATGTTACTAATTACACATGTTGCTAATCACACGTTGCTAATCGGACGTTTTGCAAATCAAACATGTTGCTAATCGGACGTTTTGCAAATCAAACATGTTGCTAATTGGATGTTTTGCTAGTCAAACATGTTGCTAATCGGACGTTTTGCAAATCAAACATGTTGCTAATTACACATGTTGCTAATCACACGTTGCTAATCGGACGTTTTGCAAATCAAACATGTTGCTAATCGGACGTTTTGAAAATCAAACATGTTGCTAATTGGATGTTTTGCTAGTCAAACATGTTGCTAATCGGACGTTTTGCAAATCAAACATGTTGCTAATTACACATGTTGCTAATCACACGTTGCTAATCGGACGTTTTGCAAATCAAACATGTTGCTAATCGGACGTTTTGCAAATCAAACATGTTGCTAATTGGATGTTTTGCTAATCAAACATGTTGCTAATTACACATGTTGCTATTACACATGTTGCTAATCAAACAGGTTGCTAATTACACATGTTGCTAATTACACATGTTGCTATTACACATGTTGCTAATCGGACGTTTTGCTAATCAAACATGTTGCTAATTACACATGTTGCTAATTACACATGTTGCTATTACACATGTTGCTAATCAAACAGGTTGCTAATTACACATGTTGCTAATTACACATGTTGCTATTACACATGTTGCTAATCAAACAGGTTGCTAATTACACATGTTGCTAATCACACATGTTGCTAATCAAACATGTTGCTAATTACACATGTTGCTAATCAAACATGTTGCTAATTACACATGTTGCTAATCGGACGTTTTGCTCTGTAACTCTAGTCAAAGCAAAGCTCCTTTGATGCTCTCTCTAACAGAAAACAGACTGCCTTTCTTTTCTCCACCCAGGAAGAAGACCAAGGGAGACAAGAACGCTAAAGTTACGTTAAAGCAGCAAAGCGCCTCCCAAACGTCCCCCTGTTTAGTCGACTACCGACCAGGGCGAATAGGCTTCCGGTCAAAAGTAGTGTACTATGCAGGCAATGGGTTGACATTTGGAATGCTGTAGAGTCTTTCGAAACCACCACCCGAGCATGTCTGTTTTAACCAACCACAGAACTCTGTAGAGTCTATCTACACCACCAACACGCATGTCTGTCAAAGACTCCAGCCACCCTAGTCATGGACTGTTCTCTCTGCTACCACAAGGCAAGCGGTACCGGAGCACCAAGTCTGGGTCCAATAGGATTCTAAACAGCTTCTACCCACAAGCCATAAGACTCCTGAACATCTAGTCAAATGGCTACACAGACTATTTGCATTGCCCCTCCCCTCTTCTACACCGCTGCTGCTCTCTGTTATTATCTACACATAGTCGCTTTAATATGTGAAATGCTGAATACAACAGGTGTAGTAGACCTCACAGTGAAATGCTGAATACAACAGGTGTAGTAGACCTCACAGTGAAATGCTGAATACAACAGGTGTAGTAGACCTTACAGTGAAATGCTGAATACAACAGGTGTAGTAGACCTTACAGTGAAATGCTGAATACAACAGGTGTAGTAGACCTTACAGTGAAATGCTGAATACAACAGGTGTAGTAGACCTTACCGTTAAATGCTGAATACAACAGGTGTAGTAGACCTCACAGTGAAATGCTGAATACAACAGGTGTAGTAGACCTCACAGTGAAATGCTGAATACAACAGGTGTAGTAGACCTCACAGTGAAATGCTGAATACAACAGGTGTAGTAGACCTTACAGTGAAATGCTGAATACAACAGGTGTAGTAGACCTTACAGTGAAATGCTGAATACAACAGGTGTAGTAGACCTTACAGTGAAATGCTGAATACAACAGGTGTAGTAGACCTCACAGTCAAATGCTGAATACAACAGGTGTAGTAGACCTTACAGTGAAATGCTGAATACAACAGGTGTAGTAGACCTTACAGTGAAATGCTGAATACAACAGGTGTAGTAGACCTTACAGTGAAATGCTGAATACAACAGGTGTAGTAGACCTCACAGTGAAATGCTGAATACAACAGGTGTAGTAGACCTTACAGTGAAATGCTGAATACAACAGGTGTAGTAGACCTCACAGTCAAATGCTGAATACAACAGGTGTAGTAGACCTTACAGTGAAATGCTGAATACAACAGGTGTAGTAGACCTCACAGTGAAATGCTGAATACAACAGGTGTAGTAGACCTTACAGTGAAATGCTGAATACAACAGGTGTAGTAGACCTCACAGTGAAATGCTGAATACAACAGGTGTAGTAGACCTCACAGTGAAATGCTGAATACAACAGGTGTAGTAGGACCTTACAGTGAAATGCTGAATACAACAGGTGTAGGTAGACCTCACAGTGAAATGCTGAATACAACAGGTGTAGTAGACCTCACAGTGAAATGCTAGCCTAGTGGTTAGAGTGTAGAGGAGGCAGGGTAGCCTAGTGGTTAGAGTGTAGGGGCGGCAGGGTAGCCTAGTGGTTAGAGTGTAGGGGCGGCAGGGTAGCCTAGTGGTTAGAGTGTAGAGGCGGCAGGGTAGCCTAGTGGTTAGAGTGTAGAGGCGGCAGGGTAGCCTAGTGGTTAGAGTGTAGAGGCGGCAGGGTAGCCTAGTGGTTAGAGTGTAGAGGCGGCAGGGTAGCCTAGTGGTTAGAGTGTAGAGGTGGCAGGGTAGCCTAGTGGTTAGAGTGTAGGGGCGGCAGGGTAGCCTAGTGGTTAGAGTGTAGGGGCGGCAGGGTAGCCTAGTGGTTAGAGTGTAGGGGCGGCAGGGTAGCCTAGTGGTTAGAGTGTAGAGGCGGCAGGGTAGCCTAGTGGTTAGAGTGTAGGGGCGGTAGGGTAGCCTAGTGGTTAGAGGGTAGAGGAGGCAGGTAGCCTAGTGGTTAGAGTGTAGAGGCGGCAGGGTAGCCTAGTGGTTAGAGTGTAGAGGCGGCAGGGTAGCCTAGTGGTTAGAGTGTAGAGGCGGCAGGGTAGCCTAGTGGTTAGAGTGTAGAGGCGGCAGGGTAGCCTAGTGGTTAGAGTGTAGAGGCGGCAGGGTAGCCTAGTGGTTAGAGTGTAGGGGCGGTAGGGTAGCCTAGTGGTTAGAGGGTAGAGGAGGCAGGTAGCCTAGTGGTTAGAGTGTAGAGGTGGCAGGGTAGCCTAGTGGTTAGAGTGTAGAGGAGGCAGGGTAGCCTAGTGGTTAGAGTGTAGAGGTGGCAGGGTAGCCTAGTGGTTAGAGTGTAGAGGCGGCAGGTAGTCTAGTGGTTAGAGTGTAGAGGCGGCAGGGTAGCCTAGTGGTTAGAGTGTAGAGGCGGCAGGGTAGCCTAGTGGTTAGAGTGTAGAGGTGGCAGGGTAGCCTAGTGGTTAGAGTGTAGAGGTGGCAGGGTAGCCTAGTGGTTAGAGTGTAGAGGCGGCAGGGTAGCCTAGTGGTTAGAGTGTAGAGGAGGCAGGTAGCCTAGTGGTTAGAGTGTAGAGGAGGCAAGGTAGCCTAGTGGTTAGAGTGTAGAGGCGGCAGGGTAGCCTAGTGGTTAGAGTGTAGAGGCGGCAGGGTAGCCTAGTGGTTAGAGTGTAGGGGCGGCAGGGTAGCCTAGTGGTTAGAGTGTAGAGGCGGCAGGGTAGCCTAGTGGTTAGAGTGTAGAGGCGGCAGGGTAGTGGTTAGAGTGTAGGGGCGGCAGGGTAGCCTATTGGTTAGAGTGTAGAGGCGGCAGGGTAGCCTAGTGGTTAGAGTGTAGAGGTGGCAGGGTAGCCTAGTGGTTAGAGTGTAGAGGTGGCAGGGTAGCCTAGTGGTTAGAGTGTAGAGGTGGCAGGGTAGCCTAGTGGTTAGAGTGTAGAGGTGGCAGGGTAGCCTAGTGGTTAGAGTGTAGAGGCGGCAGGGTAGCCTAGTGGTTAGAGTGTAGAGGCGGCAGGGTAGTGGTTAGAGTGTAGAGGTGGCAGGGTAGCCTAGTGGTTAGAGTGTAGGGGCGGCAGGGTAGCCTAGTGGTTAGAGTGTAGGGGTGGCAGGGTAGCCTAGTGGTTAGAGTGTAGGGGCGGCAGGGTAGCCTATTGGTTAGAGTGTAGAGGCGGCAGGGTAGCCTAGTGGTTAGAGTGTAGAGGTGGCAGGGTAGCCTAGTGGTTAGAGTGTAGAGGTGGCAGGGTAGCCTAGTGGTTAGAGTGTAGGGGCGGCAGGGTAGCCTAGTGGTTAGAGTGTAGGGGCGGCAGGGTAGTGGTTAGAGTGTAGGGGCGGCAGGGTAGCCTAGTGGTTAGAGTGTAGGGGCGGCAGGGTAGTGGTTAGAGTGTAGGGGCGGCAGGGTAGCCTAGTGGTTAGAGTGTAGAGGCGGCAGGGTAGCCTAGTGGTTAGAGTGTAGGGGCGGCAGGGTAGCCTAGTGGTTAGAGTGTAGGGGCGGCAGGGTAGCCTAGTGGTTAGAGTGTAGGGGCGGCAGGGTAGCCTAGTGGTTAGAGTGTAGAGGTGGCAGGGTAGCCTAGTGGTTAGAGTGTAGAGGCGGCAGGGTAGCCTAGTGGTTAGAGTGTAGAGGCGGCAGGGTAGTGGTTAGAGTGTAGGGGCGGCAGGGTAGCCTAGTGGTTAGAGTGTAGAGGCGGCAGGGTAGCCTAGTGGTTAGAGTGTAGAGGTGGCAGGGTAGCCTAGTGGTTAGAGTGTAGAGGCGGCAGGGTAGCCTAGTGGTTAGAGTGTAGAGGTGGCAGGGTAGCCTAGTGGTTAGAGTGTAGGGGCGGCAGGGTAGCCTAGTGGTTAGAGTGTAGAGGCGGCAGGGTAGCCTAGTGGTTAGAGTGTAGAGGCGGCAGGGTAGCCTAGTGGTTAGAGTGTAGAGGCGGCAGGGTAGTGGTTAGAGTGTAGGGGCGGCAGGGTAGCCTAGTGGTTAGAGTGTAGAGGCGGCAGGGTAGCCTAGTGGTTAGAGTGTAGAGGCGGCAGGGTAGCCTAGTGGTTAGAGTGTAGAGGCGGCAGGGTAGCCTAGTGGTTAGAGTGTAGAGGCGGCAGGGTAGCCTAGTGGTTAGAGTGTAGAGGCGGCAGGGTAGCCTAGTGGTTAGAGTGTAGGGGCGGCAGGGTAGCCTAGTGGTTAGAGTGTAGAGGCGGCAGGGTAGCCTAGTGGTTAGAGTGTAGAGGCGGCAGGGTAGCCTAGTGGTTAGAGTGTAGGGGCGGCAGGGTAGCCTAGTGGTTAGAGTGTAGAGGCGGCAGGGTAGCCTAGTGGTTAGAGTGTAGGGGCGGCAGGGTAGCCTAGTGGTTAGAGTGTAGAGGCGGCAGGGTAGCCTAGTGGTTAGAGTGTAGAGGCGGCAGGGTAGTGGTTAGAGTGTAGGGGCGGCAGGGTAGCCTAGTGGTTAGAGTGTAGGGGCGGCAGGGTAGCCTAGTGGTTAGAGTGTAGAGGCGGCAGGGTAGCCTAGTGGTTAGAGTGTAGAGGCGGCAGGGTAGCCTAGTGGTTAGAGTGTAGAGGCGGCAGGGTAGCCTAGTGGTTAGAGTGTAGAGGAGGCAGGGTAGTCTAGTGGTTAGAGTGTAGAGGCGGCAGGGTAGCCTAGTGGTTAGAGTGTAGGGGCGGCAGGGTAGCCTAGTGGTTAGAGCGTTGGACTAGTAACCGGAAGGTTCAAACCCCCGAGCTGACAAGGTACAAATCTGTCGTTCTGCCCCTGAACAGGCAGTTAACCGACTGTTCGTAGGGCCGTCATTGAAAATAAGAATGTGTTCTTAACTGACTTGCCTAGTAAAATAAAGGTAAACTAAAAATACAAACTTATACAGGGCCTGAAACAGGATATCTTACACAATAAACCCCCTTCAAAAAAATATAATATCTCTCAATAGCCTCCAAATCAGAACAGTCCACCCAGATTGCCTCCGTTTTGAAACCTAAACGACCATTTACATATGATTTCAATGTAGGCTGTTTGTTTTTTATCCGTGAAGAACATCTTGGCCACAGGGCAAAGCAAACAAAACAGAACCACAATCTGCTGCTATACGATAGCAATTTTCTGAAGTTTGTCGGACATTTCACAACTCTTAGTTCAAAACTCAAAACAGACCTTCAGAAAGACAATGGTTTCAAAACTCCTAAGCACATTTTCAATTGACTTAAGTACAACACACAATATCACACAGTCACTTTTTAACCAATCAGTGTTTCATCTAGAAATACATGTCTCCCATTGCAGTATGAGTTCATATAAAGTGATTGTTTTTCACAATGCAATCCTCACATTACTTTAGATATGATTGTCTTCTCATTTGTTACAGTACATTTTTCCTACTTACTTATTCGTCTGACTGACTTATCACCTAACTGTTTGGCAAACCTATAGATTTTAAACGGGTCTGTCTACAACATATTTTGAAAACTATGTAATGAAAATGTCTATAAAGTGATGATATATATATATATATATATACTGCAAATGCACTATTATGATTATACTTGACAGTAAGTAAAACATGGTTTATTTAAAAATTTAAATCTGATATTGACAAGATCAGAAATGTACTGTACTTAACAAATGCATCGGCCTATGATGGATACTACAGCTGGCTTGGGTCCATCGAGCCCCACCTCTCCCGAGTCCTTTCCAACCGCTCTGCTAAAACAACGCTACACGAGGTCACAGGAGAGACAAAAAATTCTGACTCTCCTAATTGGGTCCATTCATTAAAATCCCATTTTAACCCATCTATTTTTTTGTGACTACCTGGCCCATTTGGTTTTGACGTAATGAAACTAAACCATTTGCATTTGAATGTATGTTTTACTGAACATGACGGTTCATTATTTCTAATAGGCTACGTGTCATATTAAACAGCATATAAACACTCTCAAAAAGGCAAGGAACCAGACAGGAAGCATAAGAAGGAACGGAAATGAATTATTTAGGCTATATTATTTGAATCATTTCATGGAAATAAATACATTGTGAAGCATTTGCTACACAATAGGCTGGTACATAAAGTGCTCAGCATTGAAACAACATTTTGTTTTGTTATATTAAGTCATTATAGTCTATAAATTACGCATATAGGCTGTGACTTACTTACTTAGAATTAAATACACTTTTTAATTTTTTTAAATTCCTTATTAGTGTCTTTGAATTCATTTTTTAGAATTCATTTTTAGAAACACGCGTTTGGCCAGAGTCTGTGGCTTAAGGCTCATGTGATGGTGCCTGGAGAGCAGGCCAGCAGGGGTGAATATCCTCTCCACACTTACAGAGCCACTGGGGTTGATAAACACCATTTTGACCACTCTTGCCAGAAATGCAGAGGTTTTTTCCAAATTTGTTTTCTACAGGAAGGCCTAAAGGTTTTCAAGTCAAATAGCCCATTCAAATCGGAAAGCTCCTTAAAAGTGGGAATGTGCCAGGCCCATTGGGCCAGGCCCATTGGGCCAAAATCAATCATGGCCTATTGAACAGATAACGGAAAAGGAAATGAGCAAAAACTTTTAAGAGAGCCGATTTTTTGTTTATACAGTTGAAGTGGGAAGTTTACATACACTTAGGTTGGAGTCATGGGAACTCGTTTATCAACCACTGCACAAATTTCTTGTTAACAAATGATAGTTTTGGCAAGTCGGTTAGGACATCTACTTTGTCCATGACACAAGTAATTTTTCCAACAATTGTTTACAGACAGACAATTCCAGTGGGTAAGAAGTTTATATACACTAAATTGACTGTGCCTTTAAACAGCTTGGAAAATTATGTCATGGCTTTAGAAGCTTCTGATAGGCTAATTGACATAATTTGAGTCAATTGGGGGTGTACCTTTGAATGGATTTCAAGGCCTGCCTTCAAACTCAGTGCCTATTCGCTTGACATCATGGGAAAATCAAAAGAAATCAAACAAAATTGGTAGACCTCCACAAGTCTGGTTCATCCTTGGGAGCAATTTCCAAATGCCTGAAGGTACCACGTTCATCTGTACAAACAATAGTATGCAAGTATAAACACCATGGGACCACGCAGCCGTCATACCGCTCAGGAAGGAGACGCGTTCTGTCTCCTAGAGATGAACGTACTTTGGTGCGAAAAGTGCAAAACAATCCCAGAACAACAGCAAAGGACCCTGTGAAGATGCTGGAGGAGACTGGTACAAAATTATCTATATCCACAGTAAAACGAGTCCAATATCAACATAACCTTAAAGGCCGCTCAGCAAGGAAGAAGCCACTGCTCCAAAACCACCATAAAAAAGCCAGACTACGGTTTGCAACTGCACATGGGGACAAAGATCGTACTTTTTGGAGAAATGTCTGTTTGGCCATAATGATCATTATTATGTTTGGAGGAAAAAGGGGGAGGCTTGCAAGACAAAGAACACCATCCCAAACGTGAAGCATGGGGGTGGCAGCATCATGTTGTGGAGGTGCTTTGCTGCAGGAGGGGCTGGTGCACTTCACAAAATAGATGGAATCATGAGGGCGGAAATTTATGTGGATATATTGAAGCAACATCTCAAGACATCAGTCGTTAAAGCTTGGTCTCAAATGGGTCTTCCAAATGGACAATGACACCTTGCACACTTCCAAAGTTGTAGCAAAATGCCTTAAGGACAACAAAGTCAAGATATTGGAGTGGCCATCACAAAGCACTGACCTCAATCCCATAGAACATTTGTGAGCAAAACTGAAAAATTGTGTGCGAGCAAGGAGGCCTACAAACCTGACTCAGTTACACCAGCTCTGTCAGGAGGAATGAGCCAAAATGCACCCAACTTATTGTGGAAAGCTTGTTGAAGGCTTCCCGAAACGTTTGACCCAAGTTAAACTATTTAAAGACAATGCTACCAAATACTAATTGAGTGTATGTAAACTTCTGACCCACTGGGAAGATGATGAAAGAAATAAAAGCTGAAATAAACCATTATCTCCACTAATTTTCTGACATTTCACATTCCTAAAATAAAGTGGTGATCCTAACTGACCTAAAACAAGGACATTGTAATAGGATTAAATGTCAGGAATAAAAAATTTTTTTACAAAAAAATGGAGTTTATATGAATTTGGCTAAAGTGTATGTCAACTTCTGACTTCAACTGTAACTACTATTACTACTACTACTATTTATCTATTACTATTTTATCTATCAGTTTCTTTATTAAAATAGTCCATGACAGTAACAGTAATAGTCCGTAACTAAAGCAAGGAGAGGAGCTATAGGCAGCACACAAGTAAACTACAAATGCATCCTGGACCAGGCAAGAGCTGGTGAAGTGAGTGGTACTGGAGCGAAATGGGAACGGGCAAGAAGGCCTTTGGGAATCTCACTCCACGCTCAAATAGAGCACGCTCACATACTCTGCTGGGAGCTGACACTGTCGTAGTCAATGTGGGGGTCAAGCAACATTAGGAGAGCTAGCATGGAACTGCTGAAAATAGATTTTAAAGAACTGATTCTAGCTCTGAAAGTTTCCAAAAAAGAGTGGCTGATTATTTCAGGCCCAGTACAATTGTGAGAGATTCAGCAGGCTGCTGGCATTACACATCTGGCTCAAAGACTACTGTAGCTCTGTTGGCATAACTTCTATAGATAACTTTGACACTTCCTGGAAACAGAAGATGTTCTACAGGAATGACGGAGTTCATCCAAATCATCTTGACTCCTGGACTCTGTCCACGCATTTCAAGGCTGCGTTGAGACAACGACTTATCAATGGCCCAAGCCCAGTTCAGATAATTCCTACCGTTGTGTCGCAGAGTCGTTGTAATGCTGCAGAAAATGTACATTATCCCAGGGGCGTTGGCAGTCACAATGGAAGTAACCTAATACATGTACATATTACATTGTACCAGTACCTCCACATTGACTCTGTACCGGTACCCCCTGTATATAGCCTCCACATTGACTCTGTACCGGTACCCCCTGTATATAGCCTCCACATTGACTCTGTACCAGAACCCCCTGTATATAGTCTCCACATTGACTCTGTACTGGTACCCTCTGTATATAGTCTCCACATTGACTCTGTACTGGTACCCTCTGTATATAGCCTCCACATTGACTCTGTACCGGTACCCCCTGTATATAGCCTCCACATTGACTCTGTACCGTAATACCCTGTATATAGCCTCCACATTGACTCTGTACCGGTACCCCCTGTATATAGCCTCCACATTGACTCTGTACCGGTACCCTCTGTATATAGCCTCCACATTGACTCTGTACCGGTACCCCCTGTATATAGCCTCCACATTGACTCTGTACCGGTACCCCCTGTATATAGCCTCCACATTGACTCTGTACTGGTACCCTCTGTATATAGCCTCCACATTGACTCTGTACTGGTACCCTCTGTATATAGCCTCCACATTGACTCTGTACCGGTACCCCCTGTATATAGTCTCCACATTGACTCTGTACTGGTACCCTCTGTATATAGCCTCCACATTGACTCTGTACTGGTACCCCCTGTATATAGCCTCCACATTGACTCTGTACTGGTACCCCCTGTATATAGCCTCCACATTGACTCTGTACCTGTACCCCCTGTATATAGCCTCCACATTGACTCTGTCCTGGTACCCCCTGTATATAGCCTCCACATTGACTCTGTACTGGTACCCCTGTATATAGCCTCCACATTGACTCTGTACTGGTACCCTCTGTATATAGCCTCCACATTGACTCTGTACCGGTACCCTCTGTATATAGCCTCCACATTGACTCTGTACCGGTACCCCCTGTATATAGTCTCGTTATTGTTATTTACTGCTGCTCTTTAATTATTTGTTATTCTTATATCTTACGTTTTATTTGTGTGGTATTTTCTTAAAACTGCATTGATGGTTAAGGGCTTATAAGTAAGCATTTCACTGTAAGGTCCCACACCTGTTGTATTCGGTGCTTAAAACAGCCCACATCAACATATGTAGCCTAAGAAATAAGGTTAATGAAGTCAATCATTTGCTCATAACAGATGACATTCATATTCTGACTACCTCTGAAACTCACTTAGATAGTACCTTCGATGATACAGTTGTAGCAATACATGGTTATAACATCTACAGAAAATACAGAAATGCCAAAGGTGGAGGTGTTGCCGTTTATATTCAGAACCACATTCCTGTAAAGCTTAGAGAGGATCTCTTGTTAAATACTGCTGAAGTAATATGGCTACAAGTTCATCTGCATCACCTAAAGCACATCCTTTACATGTAATAATGTAACACTGGTCACGTTAATAATGTTTACATACTGTTTTACTCATTTCATATGTATATACTGTATTCTAGTAAAGGCTCATCCTATTCAGCAATAGCTGTATATATACTATTATATCCACGTATTCTTCAGATATACTACATATTCTATCCACATACTGTCCATATTGGCTGTCCATCCATCCATCCCATCATCCATCCATACATCCATCCATCCATCCATTCATCCATCCCATCATCCATCCATAGATCCATCCATCCATCCATTCATCCATCCATCCATCCATCCATCCATCCATCCATCCATCCATTCATCCATCCATCCATCCATCCATCCATCCATCCATCCATTCATCCATCCCATCATCCATCCATTCATCCATCCATCCATCCATCCATCCATCCATCCATCCATTCATCCATCCCATCATCCATCCATCCATCCATCCATCCATCCATCCATCCATTCATCCATCCCATCATCCATCCATCCATACATACATACATAAAAACATACAGTTGAAGTCGGGAAGTTTACATACACCTTTGCCAAATACATTTAAACTCAGTTTTTCACAATTCCTGACATTTAATCCTATTAAAAATTCCCTGTCTCAGGTCAGTTAGGATCACCATGTTATTTTAAGAATGTGAAATGTCAGAATAATAGTAGAGAGAATTATTTATTTCAGCTTTTATTTCTTTCATCACATTCCCAGTGGGTCAGAAGTCAACACACTCAATTAGTATTTGGTAGCATTGCCTTTAAAATGTTTAACTTGGGTCAAACGCTAGGACAGTTTTGCTATGTATGAATGTGTCAATCAATGTGTTTCTATTGGCTAATAGCAGTCAGGACTATCTGTTATTCAATGTGTTTCTATTGGCTAATAGCAGTCAGGACTATCTGTTATTCAATGTGTTTCTATTGGCTAATAGCAGTCAGGACTATCTGTTATTCAATGTGTTTCTATGGGCTAATAGCAGTCAGGACTATCTGTTATTCAATGTGTTTCTATGGGCTAATAGCAGTCAGGACTATCTGTTATTCAATGTGTTTCTATTGGCTAATAGCAGTCAGGACTATCTGTTATTCAATGTGTTTCTATGGCTAATAGCAGTCAGGACTATCTGTTATTCAATGTGTTTCTATGGGCTAATAGCAGTAAGGACTATCTGTTATTCAATGTGTTTCTATGGGCTAATAGCAGTCAGGACTATCTGTTATTCAATGTGTTTCTATTGGCTAATAGCAGTCAGGACTATCTGTTATTCAATGTGTTTCTATGGGCTAATAGCAGTCAGGACTATCTGTTATTCAATGTGTTTCTATGGGCTAATAGCAGTCAGGACTATCTGTTATTCAATGTGTTTCTATTGGCTAATAGCAGTCAGGACTATCTGTTATTCAATGTGTTTCTATTGGCTAATAGCAGTCAGGACTATCTGTTATTCAATGTGTTTCTATGGGCTAATAGCAGTAAGGACTATCTGTTATTCAATGTGTTTCTATGGGCTAATAGCAGTAAGGACTATCTGTTATTCAATGTGTTTCTATGGGCTAATAGCAGTAAGGACTATCTGTTATTCAATGTGTTTCTATTGGCTAATAGCAGTAAGGACTATCTGTTATTCAATGTGTTTCTATGGGCTAATAGCAGTAAGGACTATCTGTTATTCAATGTGTTTCTATGGGCTTATAGCAGTAAGGACTATCTGTTATTCAATGTGTTTCTATTGGCTAATAGCAGTAAGGACTATCTGTTATTCAATGTGTTTCTATGGGCTAATAGCAGTAAGGACTATCTGTTATTCAATGTGTTTCTATGGGCTAATAGCAGTCAGGACTATCTGTTATTCAATGTGTTTCTATGGGCTAATAGCAGTCAGGACTATCTGTTATTCAATGTGTTTCTATTGGCTAATAGCAGTCAGGACTATCTGTTATTCAATGTGTTTCTATTGGCTAATAGCAGTCAGGACTATCTGTTATTCAATGTGTTTCTATTGGCTAATAGCAGTAAGGACTATCTGTTATTCAATGTGTTTCTATGGGCTAATAGCAGTAAGGACTATCTGTTATTCAATGTGTTTCTATGGGCTAATAGCAGTAAGGACTATCTGTTATTCAATGTGTTTCTATTGGCTAATAGCAGTAAGGACTATCTGTTATTCAATGTGTTTCTATGGGCTAATAGCAGTAAGGACTATCTGTTATTCAATGTGTTTCTATTGGCTAATAGCAGTAAGGACTATCTGTTATTCAATGTGTTTCTATTGGCTAATAGCAGTAAGGACTATCTGTTATTCAATGTGTTTCTATTGGCTAATAGCAGTAAGGACTATCTGTTATTCAATGTGTTTCTATTGGCTAATAGCAGTAAGGACTATCTGTTATTCAATGTGTTTCTATGGGCTAATAGCAGTCAGGACTATCTGTTATTCAATGTGTTTCTATTGGCTAATAGCAGTCAGGACTATCTGTTATTCAATGTGTTTCTATGGGCTAATAGCAGTAAGGACTATCTGTTATTCAATGTGTTTCTATGGGCTAATAGCAGTCAGGACTATCTGTTATTCAATGTGTTTCTATTGGCTAATAGCAGTCAGGACTATCTGTTATTCAATGTGTTTCTATGGGCTAATAGCAGTAAGGACTATCTGTTATTCAATGTGTTTCTATTGGCTAATAGCAGTCAGGACTATCTGTTATTCAATGTGTTTCTATGGGCTAATAGCAGTAAGCACTATCTGTTATTCAATGTGTTTCTATTGGCTAATAGCAGTAAGGACTATCTGTTATTCAATGTGTTTCTATGGGCTAATAGCAGTCAGGACTATCTGTTATTCAATGTGTTTCTATTGGCTAATAGCAGTCAGGACTATCTGTTATTCAATGTGTTTCTATTGGCTAATAGCAGTCAGGACTATCTGTTATTCAATGTGTTTCTATTGGCTAATAGCAGTCAGGACTATCTGTTATTCAATGTGTTTCTATGGGCTAATAGCAGTCAGGACTATCTGTTATTCAATGTGTTTCTATTGGCTAATAGCAGTCAGGACTATCTGTTATTCAATGTGTTTCTATGGGCTAATAGCAGTAAGGACTATCTGTTATTCAATGTGTTTCTATGGGCTAATAGCAGTCAGGACTATCTGTTATTCAATGTGTTTCTATGGGCTAATAGCAGTCAGGACTATCTGTTATTCAATGTGTTTCTATGGGCTAATAGCAGTCAGGACTATCTGTTATTCAATGTGTTTCTATGGGCTAATAGCAGTAAGGACTATCTGTTATTCAATGTGTTTCTATGGGCTAATAGCAGTAAGGACTATCTGTTATTCAATGTGTTTCTATGGGCTAATAGCAGTAAGGACTATCTGTTATTCAATGTGTTTCTATGGGCTAATAGCAGTCAGGACTATCTGTTATTCAATGTGTTTCTATGGGCTAATAGCAGTCAGGACTATCTGTTATTCAATGTGTTTCTATGGGCTAATAGCAGTAAGGACTATCTGTTATTCAATGTGTTTCTATGGGCTAATAGCAGTAAGGACTATCTGTTATTCAATGTGTTTCTATGGGCTAATAGCAGTAAGGACTATCTGTTATTCAATGTGTTTCTATGGGCTAATAGCAGTAAGGACTATCTGTTATTCAATGTGTTTCTATTGGCTAATAGCAGTAAGGACTATCTGTTATTCAATGTGTTTCTATTGGCTAATAGCAGTAAGGACTATCTGTTATTCAATGTGTTTCTATTGGCTAATAGCAGTAAGGACTATCTGTTATTCAATGTGTTTCTATTGGCTAATAGCAGTAAGGACTATCTGTTATTCAATGTGTTTCTATGGGCTAATAGCAGTAAGGACTATCTGTTATTCAATGTGTTTCTATGGACTAATAGCAGTAAGGACTATCTGTTATTCAATGTGTTTCTATGGGCTAATAGCAGTAAGGACTATCTGTTATTCAATGTGTTTCTATTGGCTAATAGCAGTAAGGACTATCTGTTATTCAATGTGTTTCTATGGGCTAATAGCAGTAAGGACTATCTGTTATTCAATGTGTTTCTATGGGCTAATAGCAGTAAGGACTATCTGTTATTCAATGTGTTTCTATGGGCTAATAGCAGTCAGGACTATCTGTTATTCAATGTGTTTCTATGGGCTAATAGCAGTAAGCACTATCTGTTATTCAATGTGTTTCTATGGGCTAATAGCAGTAAGGACTATCTGTTATTCAATGTGTTTCTATGGGCTAATAGCAGTAAGGACTATCTGTTATTCAATGTGTTTCTATGGGCTAATAGCAGTCAGGACTATCTGTTATTCAATGTGTTTCTATGGGCTAATAGCAGTCAGGACTATCTGTTATTCAATGTGTTTCTATGGGCTAATAGCAGTAAGGACTATCTGTTATTCAATGTGTTTCTATGGGCTAATAGCAGTCAGGACTATCTGTTATTCAATGTGTTTCTATGGGCTAATAGCAGTCAGGACTATCTGTTATTCAATGTGTTTCTATGGGCTAATAGCAGTAAGGACTATCTGTTATTCAATGTGTTTCTATGGGCTAATAGCAGTAAGGACTATCTGTTATTCAATGTGTTTCTATGGGCTAATAGCAGTAAGGACTATCTGTTATTCAATGTGTTTCTATGGGCTAATAGCAGTAAGGACTATCTGTTATTCAATGTGTTTCTATGGGCTAATAGCAGTAAGGACTATCTGTTATTCAATGTGTTTCTATGGGCTAAGAGCAGTAAGGACTATCTGTTATTCAATGTGTTTCTATGGGCTAATAGCAGTAAGGACTATCTGTTATTCAATGTGTTTCTATGGGCTAATAGCAGTAAGGACTATCTGTTATTCAATGTGTTTCTATGGGCTAATAGCAGTAAGGACTATCTGTTATTCAATGTGTTTCTATTGGCTAATAGCAGTAAGGACTATCTGTTATTCAATGTGTTTCTATGGGCTAATAGCAGTAAGGACTATCTGTTATTCAATGTGTTTCTATGGGCTAATAGCAGTCAGGACTATCTGTTATTCAATGTGTTTCTATGGGCTAATAGCAGTAAGGACTATCTGTTATTCAATGTGTTTCTATTGGCTAATAGCAGTAAGGACTATCTGTTATTCAATGTGTTTCTATTGGCTAATAGCAGTAAGGACTATCTGTTATTCAATGTGTTTCTATTGGCTAATAGCAGTAAGGACTATCTGTTATTCAATGTGTTTCTATTGGCTAATAGCAGTAAGGACTATCTGTTATTCAATGTGTTTCTATGGGCTAATAGCAGTAAGGACTATCTGTTATTCAATGTGTTTCTATGGACTAATAGCAGTAAGGACTATCTGTTATTCAATGTGTTTCTATTGGCTAATAGCAGTAAGGACTGTCTGTTATTCAATGTGTTTCTATGGGCTTATAGCAGTAAGGACTATCTGTTATTCAATGTGTTTCTATGGGCTAATAGCAGTCAGGACTATCTGTTATTCAATGTGTTTCTATGGGCTAATAGCAGTAAGGACTATCTGTTATTCAATGTGTTTCTATTGGCTAATAGCAGTCAGGACTATCTGTTATTCAATGTGTTTCTATGGGCTAATAGCAGTAAGGACTATCTGTTATTCAATGTGTTTCTATGGGCTAATAGCAGTAAGGACTATCTGTTATTCAATGTGTTTCTATGGGCTAATAGCAGTAAGGACTATCTGTTATTCAATGTGTTTCTATGGGCTAATAGCAGTCAGGACTATCTGTTATTCAATGTGTTTCTATGGGCTAATAGCAGTAAGGACTGTCTGTTATTCAATGTGTTTCTATGGGCTAATAGCAGTAAGGACTATCTGTTATTCAATGTGTTTCTATTGGCTAATAGCAGTAAGGACTATCTGTTATTCTATGTGTTTCTATGGGCTAATAGCAGTAAGGACTATCTGTTATTCAATGTGTTTCTATTGGCTAACAGCAGTAAGGACTGTCTGTTATTCAATGTGTTTCTATGGGCTAATAGCAGTAAGGACTATCTGTTATTCAATGTGTTTCTATTGGCTAATAGCAGTAAGGACTATCTGTTATTCAATGTGTTTCTATGGGCTAATAGCAGTAAGGACTATCTGTTATTCAATGTGTTTCTATGGGCTAATAGCAGTAAGGACTATCTGTTATTCAATGTGTTTCTATGGGCTAATAGCAGTCAGGACTATCTGTTATTCAATGTGTTTCTATTGGCTAATAGCAGTAAGGACTATCTGTTATTCAATGTGTTTCTATTGGCTAATAGCAGTAAGGACTATCTGTTATTCAATGTGTTTCTATTGGCTAATAGCAGTAAGGACTATCTGTTATTCAATGTGTTTCTATGGGCTAATAGCAGTAAGGACTATCTGTTATTCAATGTGTTTCTATGGGCTAATAGCAGTAAGGACTGTCTGTTATTCAATGTGTTTCTATGGGCTTATAGCAGTAAGGACTATCTGTTATTCAATGTGTTTCTATGGGCTAATAGCAGTCAGGACTATCTGTTATTCAATGTGTTTCTATGGGCTAATAGCAGTAAGGACTATCTGTTATTCAATGTGTTTCTATAGGCTAATAGCAGTAAGGACTATCTGTTATTCTACGTGTTTCTATGGGCTAATAGCAGTAAGGACTATCTGTTATTCAATGTGTTTCTATGGACTAATAGCAGTAAGGACTATCTGTTATTCAATGTGTTTCTATTGGCTAATAGCAGTAAGGACTATCTGTTATTCAATGTGTTTCTATTGGCTTATAGCAGTAAGGACTATCTGTTATTCAATGTGTTTCTATGGGCTAATAGCAGTAAGGACTGTCTGTTATTCTACGTGTTTCTATGGGCTAATAGCAGTAAGGTCCAATTCAATGTGTTTCTATGGGATAATAGCAGTAAGGTCCAATTCAATGTGTTTCTATGGGCTAATAGCAGTAAGGTCCAATTCAATGTGTTTCTATGGGCTAATAGCAGTAAGGTCCAATTCAATGTGTTTCTATGGGCTAATAGCAGTAAGGTCCAATTCAATGTGTTTCTATGGGCTAATAGCAGTAAGGTCCAATTCAATGTGTTTCTATGGGCTAATAGCAGTAAGGTCCAATTCAATGTGTTTCTATGGGCTAATAGCAGTAAGGTTCAATTCAATGTGTTTCTATGGACTAATAGCAGTAAGGTCCAATTCAATGTGTTTCTATGGTCTAATAGCAGTAAGGTCCAATTCAATGTTGAATCAAGGGTCCTAAAATGCTTTAATGATCCATGGTTGTACCTAGAGGTCGACCGATTAATCGGCATGGCTTTTTGGAAGCCGATTATGGCCGAACGCATTGCAATTCACGAGGAGACTGCGTGGCAGGCTGACCTCCTGTTCCGCGAAAGCAGCATCAAAAGAACCTTGTGTCAGCAATGAGCCAAGGTAAGGTGCTAGCTAGCATTAACTTATCTTATAAAAAAACTATCTATCTTAACATAATCACTAGTTAACTACACATGGTTGATGATATTACTAGTTTAACTAGCTTGTCCTGTGTTGCATATAATCGATGCAGTGCCTGTTAATTTATCATCGAATCACAGCCTACTTCAAATTTGCCAAATGGGTGATGATTTAACAAAAGCACATTAGCGAAAAACCCGAATGTACCTAACCATAAACATCAATGCCTTTCTTAAAATCAAGACACAAGTATATATTTTTTCAAACCTGCATATTTAGCTAAAATACATTCACGTTAGCAGGCAATATAAACTAGGGAAATTGTGTCACTTCTCTGGCGGTCAGTTGGGCCGCCTGGCTCGTTGCGAACTAATTTGCCAAGAATTTTACATAATTATGACATAACATTGAAGGTCGTACAATGTAACAGCAATATTTAGAGACTTATGGATGCCACCCGTTAGATAAAATACGGAACAGTTCCATATTTCACTGAAAGAATAAACATTTTGTTTTCGAAATGATAGTTTCTGGATTTGACCATATTAATGACCTAAGGCTTGTATTTCCGTGTGTTTATTATATAATAATTAAGTCTATGATTTGATATTTGATAAAGCAGTCTGACTGAGCGGTGGTAGGCAGCAGCAGGCTCGTAAGCATTCATTCAAACTTTACTGTGTTTGCCAGCAGCTCTTCCCTGTGCTTCAAGCATTGCGCTGTTTATGACTTCAAGCCTATCAACTCCCGAGATTAGGCTGGCAATACTATAGTGCCTATAAGAACATCCAATAGTCAAAGGTATATGAAATACAAATGGTATAGAGGGAAATAGTCCTATAATTCCTATAATAACTACAACCTAAAACCTCTTACCTGGGAATATTGAAGACTCATGTTAAAAGGAACCACCAGCTTTCATATGTTCTCATGTTCTGAGCAAGGAACTGAAATGTTAGCTTTCTTACATGGCACATATTGCACTTTTACTTTCTTCTCCAACACTTTGTTTTTGAATTATTTAAACCAAATTGAACATGTTTCATTATTTATTTGAGACTAAATTGATGTTTATTTCTGTATTATATTATAAGTTCAAATAAAAGTGTTCATTGTTCATTCAGTATTGTTGTAATTGTAATTATTACAATATATATATAAAAATAGGACGATTAATCGGTATCGGCATTGAAAAATCATACATTTGGTCGACCTCTAGTTGTACCGTTTCACACAGAAAACAATGTGATTCTGCAACACATCTGAATGAATGATACACCTGACTTACCCTGTTTACCTAAAACACAGACCAGAGATATTGAGCCAGACAGAAGTACTCAACATTCACTCACACACACACATGTACGCTCACACACACACACACATGTACGCTCACACACACACACATGTACGCTCACACACACACACATGCACGCTCACACACACACACACACTTTGATCCACATGAACCTTGACGAAGCCTAGACCGTGTAATGACCATGCATCACAGAGCAGACAGCCACAGGACAGACACAGAGACCACCTCAGAGGACAGACACAGAGCCCACCTCAGAGGACAGACACAGAGCCCACCTCAGAGGACAGACACAGAGACCACCTCAGAGGAGAGACACAGAGCCCACCTCAGAGGAGAGACACAGAGCCCACGTCAGAGGACAGACACAGAGACCACCTCAGATAGACAGACACAGAGCCCACCTCAGATAGACAGACACAGAGCCCATCTCAGAGGACAGACACAGAGCCCATCTCAGAGGACAGACACAGAGCCCACCTCAGAGGACAGACACAGAGCCCACCTCAGATAGACAGACACAGAGCCCACCTCAGAGGACAGACACAGAGCCCACCTCAGAGGACAGACACAGAGACCACCTCAGAGGACAGACACAGAGCCCACCTCAGAGGACAGACACAGAGCCCACCTCAGAGGACAGACACAGAGCCCACCTCAGAGGACAGACACAGAGCCCACCTCAGAGGACAGACACAGAGCCCACCTCAGAGGACAGACACAGAGCCCACCTCAGAGGACAGACACAGAGACCACCTCAGATAGACAGACACAGAGCCCACTTCAGAGGACAGACACAGAGACCACCTCAGAGGACAGACACAGAGCCCATCTCAGAGGACAGACACAGAGCCCACCTCAGAGGACAGACACAGAGACCACCTCAGAGGATAGACACAGAGACCACCTCAGATAGACAGACACAGAGCCCACCTCAGATGGAATGTCTCAGTCTATACACTCCTAATAAGGTGGTGATTGAACAGAAGCAGGAGCATCAAAACACCCTATCCTCCCATATCCCAAACCCCCCAGTTTCTTTTTCCAAGCCGCTGTGCAGTAAACCCATAATGTTCACTCTCTCAATGTTCACAGGCCACAGAGAAGAGAGGGGAGAAGAGGAGATGGGAGAAGGAAAGAGAGGGGAAGAGAGGAGGAGAAGGGGAAGGGAGGAGAGGGGAGGAGGAGGGGAGGTTTCATCATACTCTCTCTCCGCTAGAGTGGCAGCCCTAAATCAAACGTGTCACGCTCCCGGCGGCTGGGTCTGTGTTTTTCCTCAACCAAACCACAATTACACCCCAGACACACTCAGGCTTTAACCCCAACCAGGGCTTAGCACTAACTCTCTCTCTCTCCATTTCTCTCTCTCTCTCTCTCTCTCTCTCTCTATTTCTCTCTCTCTCTCTCTATTTCTCACTCTCTCTCTCAATTTCTTTCTCTTTCAAATTCTCTCTCTCCTTCCTGTTTTTTTTCCCTTTCTTTCTTTCTTTCTTCCTTCCTTCCTTCCTTCCTTCCTTCCTTCCTTCCTTCCTTCCTTCCTTCCTTCCTTCCTTCCTTCCTTCCTTCCTTCCTTCCTTCCTTCCTTCCTTCCTTCCTTCCTTCCTTTCTTTCTTTCTTTCTTTCTTTCTTTCTTTCTTTCTTTCTTTCTTTCTTCCTTCCTTCCTTCCTTCCTTCCTTCCTTCCTTCCTTCCTTCCTTCCTTCCTTCCTTCTTTCCTTCTACGCTGAGACCAAATTTGGTATCGTCCTCGCTGGTGGTCTCTCTTCTTTCTGAGTGTGTTGTTCTTCAGGAGAAGGGAGTTATGAGGTTGCTGCTACCAGTCCAGGATGGCTACTTGTCAAGATTCACACCTGTGTCCAGAAAAACATACATAAATTACTTTCACTCTTAAACATCCTCGTAAATTTAAACACAGGTGGAGGTGAAGGGGAGATTTATCCCTCTCTTCTGTTTTAACAGTTCTGGAAGGTTCTCCATGTCTTACCTCCAGCTTCCTTATTAAACCTTAAACTACCTCCCTGGGTGATGTTAACATAAAGGAACACCGCGGTCATGATAATAACAACTCTTTCTCAGACTCAGGTCAGAGGGCCCCCCTCTATCGACACTGACTACGAAGAGCAGGGGTCTAGTGGTCAGAGGGCCCCCCTCTATCGACACTGACTACGAAGAGCAGGGGTCTAGTGGTCAGAGGGCCCCCCTCTATCGACACTGACTACGAAGAGCAGGGGTCTAGTGGTCAGAGGGCCCCCCTCTATCGACACTGACTATGAAGAGCAGGGGTCTAGTGGTCAGAGGGCCCCCCTCTATCGACACTGACTACGAAGAGCAGGGGGCAGGTAGTCTAGTGGTCAGAGGGCCCCCCTCTATCGACACTGACTACGAAGAGCAGGGGTCTAGTGGTCAGAGGGCCCCCCTCTATCGACACTGACTACGAAGAGCAGGGGTCTAGTGGTCAGAGGGCCCCCCTCTATCGACACTGACTACGAAGAGCAGGGGGCAGGTAGTCTAGTGGTCAGAGGGCCCCCCTCTATCGACACTGACTACGAAGAGCAGGGGTCTAGTGGTCAGAGGGCCCCCCTCTATCGACACTGACTACGAAGAGCAGGGGTCTGGTGGTCAGAGGGCCCCCCTCTATCGACACTGACTATGAAGAGCAGGGGTCTAGTGGTCAGAGGGCCCCCCTCTATCGACACTGACTACGAAGAGCAGGGGTCTAGTGGTCAGAGGGCCCCCCTCTATCGACACTGACTACGAAGAGCAGGGGTCTAGTGGTCAGAGGGCCCCCCTCTATCGACACTGACTACGAAGAGCAGGGGTCTGGTGGTCAGAGGGCCCCCCTCTATCGACACTGACTACGAAGAGCAGGGGTCTAGTGGTCAGAGGGCCCCCCTCTATCGACACTGACTACGAAGAGCAGGGGGCAGGTAGTCTAGTGGTCAGAGGGCCCCCCTCTATCGACACTGACTACGAAGAGCAGGGGTCTAGTGGTCAGAGGGCCCCCCTCTATCGACACTGACTACGAAGAGCAGGGGTCTGGTGGTCAGAGGGCCCCCCTCTATCGACACTGACTACGAAGAGCAGGGGTCTAGTGGTCAGAGGGCCCCCCTCTATCGACACTGACTACGAAGAGCAGGGGGCAGGTAGTCTAGTGGTCAGAGGGCCCCCCTCTATCGACACTGACTACGAAGAGCAGGGGTCTAGTGGTCAGAGGGCCCCCCTCTATCGACACTGACTACGAAGAGCAGGGGTCTAGTGGTCAGAGGGCCCCCCTCTATCGACACTGACTACAAAGAGCAGGGGTCTGGTGGTCAGAGGGCCCCCCTCTATCGACACTGACTACGAAGAGCAGGGGTC
The DNA here is from genome assembly GCF_002021735.2 of Oncorhynchus kisutch. Lineage (NCBI taxonomy): Eukaryota > Metazoa > Chordata > Actinopteri > Salmoniformes > Salmonidae > Oncorhynchus > Oncorhynchus kisutch. Next base: position 5,168,833 of record NC_034181.2, read on the forward strand.
TAGTGGTCAGAGGGCCCCCCTCTATCGACACTGACTACGAAGAGCAGGGGGCAGGTAGTCTAGTGGTCAGAGGGCCCCCCTCTATCGACACTGACTACGAAGAGCAGGGGTCTAGTGGTCAGAGGGCCCCCCTCTATCGACACTGACTACGAAGAGCAGGGGTCTAGTGGTCAGAGGGCCCCCCTCTATCGACACTGACTATGAAGAGCAGGGGTCTAGTGGTCAGAGGGCCCCCCTCTATCGACACTGACTACGAAGAGCAGGGGTCTAGTGGTCAGAGGGCCCCCCTCTATCGACACTGACTACGAAGAGCAGGGGTCTGGTGGTCAGAGGGCCCCCCTCTATCGACACTGACTACGAAGAGCAGGGGTCTAGTGGTCAGAGGGCCCCCCTCTATCGACACTGACTACGAAGAGCAGGGGTCTGGTGGTCAGAGGGCCCCCCTCTATCGACACTGACTACGAAGAGCAGGGGTCTAGTGGTCAGAGGGCCCCCCTCTATCGACACTGACTACGAAGAGCAGGGGGCAGGTAGTCTAGTGGTCAGAGGGCCCCCCTCTATCGACACTGACTACGAAGAGCAGGGGTCTAGTGGTCAGAGGGCCCCCCTCTATCGACACTGACTACGAAGAGCAGGGGTCTAGTGGTCAGAGGGCCCCCCTCTATCGACACTGACTACGAAGAGCAGGGGTCTGGTGGTCAGAGGGCCCCCCTCTATCGACACTGACTACGAAGAGCAGGGGTCTAGTGGTCAGAGGGCCCCCCTCTATCGACACTGACTACGAAGAGCAGGGGGCAGGTAGTCTAGTGGTCAGAGGGCCCCCCTCTATCGACACTGACTACGAAGAGCAGGGGTCAAGTGGTCAGAGGGCCCCCCTCTATCGACACTGACTACGAAGAGCAGGGGGCAGGTAGTCTAGTGGTTAGAGTGTTGGACTAGTAACCAGCAGCTAGCCTAGTGGTTAGAGTGTTGGACTAGTAAACAGCAGGTAGCTTAGTGGTTAGAGCGTTGGACTAGTAACCAGCAGGTAGCCTAGTGGTTAGAGTGTTGGACTAGTAACCAGCAGGTAGCCTAGTGGTTAGTGTTGGACTAGTAACCAGCAGGTAGCCTAGTGGTTAGAGTGTTGGACTAGCAACTGAAAGGTTGCTGGATCAAATCCCCGAGCAGACAAGTAAAAAATATGTTGTTCTGCCCCTGAACAAGGCAGTTAACCTGCTGTTCCTAGGCTGTCATTGAAAATAAGAATTTGTTCTTTGTTAAAAATTAATTTGTTCTTAGTTAAAAAAAATATAATAACATTTAAAGGGTGGGGGTGTGTATCTTTCCTGAGCATCAGTGTGTGACGCTGCTGTGGGCTAAGGGGACAGACATTACATGAGTCATTGGTTTGTGATGTTGATGTTCACAGCCAGAGAGAAACATTCATTTAATGATTTGTTAACGATACAATAGTCTGTCGCTTCAAGGGCCATTTGGCCTCTCTGTCTGCAACTGACCTGGCCAAAGAGCAACATACAGGTGTGTTTATTTGCTAATGCAAACACCTACTGGACCTAACAACCACTGTAAAACTGTCTGCATGGTTCCTGGATATCAAGGTCCAGGAGACACATCAGACCCAGTCTCATGATGATAATTCGATTGTAGAACTAAATGTGGGAATGAACAAACTAAATCACGATGGCTAGCATTAGCCATCGTAAACTAGCATCATAAACTAGCATGCTCTAGTTTCAACTGTTCTGCCTTATTATTATTCGACCATGCTGGTCATTTATGAACATTGAACATCTTGACCATGTTCTGTTATAATCTCCACCTGGCACAGCCAGAAGAGGACTGGCCACCCCACATAGCCTGGTTCCTCTCTAGGTTTCTTCCTAGGTATTGGCCTTTCTAGGGAGTTTTTCCTAGCCACCGTGCTTCTACACCTGCATTGCTTGCTGTTTGGGGTTTTGGGCTGGGTTTCTGTACAGCACTTTGGGATATCAGCAGATGTACGAAGGGCTATATATATAAATAAATAAAATAAATTTGATTTGATTTGATATGGCTAGCATTCACAATCAAACACACCCAATCACAATGGCTAGCATTCATAATCAAATACACCCAATCACAATGGCTAGCATTCATAATCAAACACAACCAATCACTATGGCTAGCATTCATAATCAAACACAACCAATCACTATGGCTAGCATTCACAATCAAACTCAACCAATCACGATGGCTAGCATTCATAATCAAACACAACCAATCACTATGGCTAGCATTCACAATCAAATACAACCAATCACTATGGCTAGCATTCACAATCAAATACAACCAATCACTATGGCTAGCATTCATAATCAAACACAACCAATCACTATGGCTAGCATTCACAATCAAACACAACCAATCACTATGGCTAGCATTCACAATCAAACACACCCAATCACTATGGCTAGCATTCATAATCAAACACACCCAATCACTATGGCTAGCATTCATAATCAAACACAACCAATCACTATGGCTAGCATTCATAATCAAACACACCCAATCACTATGGCTAGCATTCACAATCAAACTCAACCAATCACGATGGCTAGCATTCATAATCAAACACAACCAATCACTATGGCTAGCATTCATAATCAAACACACCCAATCACTATGGCTAGCATTCACAATCAAACTCAACCAATCACGATGGCTAGCATTCATAATCAAACACAACCAATCACTATGGCTAGCATTCACAATCAAACTCAACCAATCACTATGGCTAGCATTCATAATCAAACTCAACCAATCACGATGGCTAGCATTCATAATCAAATACAACCAATCACTATGGCTAGCATTCACAATCAAACACAACCAATCACTATGGCTAGCATTCACAATCAAATACAACCAATCACTATGGCTAGCATTCACAATCAAACACACCCAATCACTATGGCTAGCATTCATAATCAAACACAACCAATCACTATGGCTAGCATTCACAATCAAACACAACCAATCACTATGGCTAGCATTCACAATCAAACACACCCAATCACTATGGCTAGCATTCACAATCAAATCTATTCTTTAACTTTACCTCCGAGTTCCTTTACATTCAAGATGGCGTTTGGGAACGGTACTGCTTTGATGCTAAAGCCTGAGAGAAAGAAAGATATTGGGACAGGGTCAGACTAACATGTAGAAGAGAGACAGTCAGACTAACATGTAGAAGAAGAGAGACAGTCAGACTAACATGTGGAAGAAGAGAGACAGTCAGACTAACATGTAGAAGAAGAGAGACAGTCAGACTAACATGTAGAAGAAGAGAGACAGTCAGACTAACATGTGGAAGAGAGACAGGGTCAGACTAACATGTAGAAGAGAGACAGTCAGACTAACATGTAGAAGAAGAGAGACAGTCAGACTAACATGTGGAAGAAGAGAGACAGTCAGACTAACATGTAGAAGAAGAGAGACAGTCAGACTAACATGTAGAAGAAGAGAGACAGTCAGACTAACATGTGGAAGAGAGACAGGGTCAGACTAACATGTAGAAGAGAGACAGTCAGACTAACATGTAGAAGAAGAGAGACAGTCAGACTAACATGTGGAAGAGAGACAGTCAGACTAACATGTAGAAGAAGAGAGACAGGGTCAGACTAACATGTAGAAGAGAGACAGTCAGACGAACGTGTAGAAGAAGAGAGACAGTCAGACTAACATGTAGAAGAAGAGAGACAGAGTCAGACTAACATGTAGAAGAGAGACAGAGTCAGACTAACATGTAGAAGAGAGACAGTCAGACTAACATGTAGAAGAAGAGAGACAGTCAGACTAACATGTAGAAGAGAGACAGTCAGACTGACATGTAGAAGAAGAGAGACAGGGTCAGACTAACATGTAGAAGAAGAGAGACAGAGTCAGACTAACATGTAGAAGAGAGACAGTCAGACTAACATGTAGAAGAAGAGAGACAGTCAGACTGACATGTAGAAGAAGAGAGACAGAGTGAGACTAACATGTAGAAGAGAGACAGTCAGACTAACATGTAGAAGAATAGAGACAGTCAGACTAACATGTGGAAGAGAGACAGTCAGACTAACATGTAGAAGAAGAGAGACAGGGTCAGACTAACATGTAGAAGAGAGACAGTCAGACTAACATGTAGAAGAAGAGAGACAGTCAGACTAACATGTGGAAGAAGAGAGACAGTCAGACTAACATGTAGAAGAAGAGAGACAGTCAGACTAACATGTGGAAGAAGAGAGACAGTCAGACTAACATGTAGAAGAAGAGAGACAGTCAGACTAACATGTAGAAGAAGAGAGACAGTCAGACTAACATGTGGAAGAGAGACAGGGTCAGACTAACATGTAGAAGAGAGACAGTCAGACTAACATGTAGAAGAAGAGAGACAGTCAGACTAACATGTGGAAGAGAGACAGTCAGACTAGCATGTAGAAGAAGAGAGACAGGGTCAGACTAACATGTAGAAGAGAGACAGTCAGACTAACATGTAGAAGAGAGACAGTCAGACTAACATGTAGAAGAAGAGAGACAGTCAGACTAACATGTAGAAGAGAGACAGTCAGACTAACATGTAGAAGAAGAGAGACAGGGTCAGACTAACATGTAGAATAGAGACAGTCAGACTAACATGTAGGAGAAGAGAGACAGTCAGACTGACATGTAGAAGAAGAGAGACAGGGTCAGACTAACATGTAGAAGAAGAGAGACAGAGTCAGACTAACATGTAGAAGAGAGACAGTCAGACTAACATGTAGAAGAAGAGAGACAGTCAGACTGACATGTAGAAGAGAGACAGTCAGACTAACATGTAGAAGAAGAGAGACAGTCAGACTGACATGTAGAAGAAGAGAGACAGAGTGAGACTAACATGTAGAAGAGAGACAGTCAGACTAACATGTAGAAGAAGAGAGACAGTCAGACTGACATGTAGAAGAAGAGAGACAGAGTGAGACTAACATGTAGAAGAGAGACAGTCAGACTAACATGTAGAAGAATAGAGACAGTCAGACTAACATGTAGAAGAGAGACAGTCAGACTAACATGTAGAAGAAGAGAGACAGTCAGACTAACATGTAGAAGAAGAGAGACAGTCAGACTAACATGTGGAAGAGAGACAGTCAGACTAACATGTAGAAGAAGAGACAGTCAGACTAATATGTAGAAGAAGAGAGACAGTCAGACTAACATGTGGAAGAGAGACAGTCAGACTAACATGTAGAAGAAGAGAGACAGGGTCAGACTAACATGTAGAAGAGAGACAGTCAGACTAACATGTAGAAGAAGAGAGACAGTCAGACTAACATGTAGAAGAAGAGAGACAGAGTCAGACTAACATGTAGAAGAGAGACAGAGTCAGACTAACATGTAGAAGAGAGACAGTCAGACTAACATGTAGAAGAGAGACAGTCAGACTAACATGTAGAAGAAGAGAGACAGGGTCAGACTAACATGTAGAATAGAGACAGTCAGACTAACATGTAGGAGAAGAGAGACAGTCAGACTGACATGTAGAAGAAGAGAGACAGGGTCAGAAAACATGTAGAAGAAGAGAGACAGAGTCAGACTAACATGTAGAAGAGAGACAGTCAGACTAACATGTAGAAGAAGAGAGACAGTCAGACTGACATGTAGAAGAAGAGAGACAGAGTGAGACTAACATGTAGAAGAGAGACAGTCAGACTAACATGTAGAAGAATAGAGACAGTCAGACTAACATGTAGAAGAGAGACAGTCAGACTAACATGTAGAAGAGGAGAGACAGTCAGACTGACATGTAGAAGAAGAGAGACAGAGTGAGACTAACATGTAGAAGAGAGACAGTCAGACTAACATGTAGAAGAATAGAGACAGTCAGACTAACATGTAGAAGAGAGACAGTCAGACTAACATGTAGAAGAAGAGAGACAGTCAGACTAACATGTGGAAGAGAGACAGTCAGACTAACATGTAGAAGAAGAGAGACAGTCAGACTGACATGTAGAAGAAGAGAGACAGTCAGACTAACATGTAGAAGAGAGACAGTCAGACTAACATGTAGAAGAAGAGAGACAGTCAGACTAACATGTGGAAGAGAGACAGGGTCAGACTAACATGTAGAAGAGAGACAGTCAGACTAACATGTAGAAGAAGAGAGACAGTCAGACTAACATGTGGAAGAGAGACGGTCAGACTAACATGTAGAAGAAGAGAGACAGGGTCAGACTAACATGTAGAAGAGAGACAGTCAGACTGACATGTAGAAGAAGAGAGTCAGTCAGACTAACATGTAGAAGAGAGACAGTCAGACTAACATGTAGAAGAAGAGAGACAGTCAGACTAACATGTAGAAGAAGAGAGACAGTCAGACTAACATGTGGAAGAGAGACAGGGTCAGACTAACATGTAGAAGAGAGACAGTCAGACTAACATGTAGAAGAAGAGAGACAGTCAGACTAACATGTGGAAGAGAGACAGTCAGACTAGCATGTAGAAGAAGAGAGACAGGGTCAGACTAACATGTAGAAGAGAGACAGTCAGACTAACATGTAGAAGAGAGACAGTCAGACTAACATGTAGAAGAAGAGAGACAGTCAGACTAACATGTAGAAGAGAGACAGTCAGACTAACATGTAGAAGAAGAGAGACAGGGTCAGACTAACATGTAGAATAGAGACAGTCAGACTAACATGTAGGAGAAGAGAGACAGTCAGACTGACATGTAGAAGAAGAGAGACAGGGTCAGACTAACATGTAGAAGAAGAGAGACAGAGTCAGACTAACATGTAGAAGAGAGACAGTCAGACTAACATGTAGAAGAAGAGAGACAGTCAGACTGACATGTAGAAGAGAGACAGTCAGACTAACATGTAGAAGAAGAGAGACAGTCAGACTGACATGTAGAAGAAGAGAGACAGAGTGAGACTAACATGTAGAAGAGAGACAGTCAGACTAACATGTAGAAGAAGAGAGACAGTCAGACTGACATGTAGAAGAAGAGAGACAGAGTGAGACTAACATGTAGAAGAGAGACAGTCAGACTAACATGTAGAAGAGAGACAGTCAGACTAACATGTAGAAGAAGAGAGACAGTCAGACTAACATGTAGAAGAAGAGAGACAGTCAGACTAACATGTGGAAGAGAGACAGTCAGACTAGCATGTAGAAGAAGAGAGACAGGGTCAGACTAACATGTAGAAGAGAGACAGTCAGACTAACATGTAGAAGAGAGACAGTCAGACTAACATGTAGAAGAAGAGAGACAGTCAGACTAACATGTAGAAGAGAGACAGTCAGACTAACATGTAGAAGAAGAGAGACAGGGTCAGACTAACATGTAGAATAGAGACAGTCAGACTAACATGTAGGAGAAGAGAGACAGTCAGACTGACATGTAGAAGAAGAGAGACAGGGTCAGACTAACATGTAGAAGAAGAGAGACAGAGTCAGACTAACATGTAGAAGAGAGACAGTCAGACTAACATGTAGAAGAAGAGAGACAGTCAGACTGACATGTAGAAGAGAGACAGTCAGACTAACATGTAGAAGAAGAGAGACAGTCAGACTGACATGTAGAAGAAGAGAGACAGAGTGAGACTAACATGTAGAAGAGAGACAGTCAGACTAACATGTAGAAGAAGAGAGACAGTCAGACTGACATGTAGAAGAAGAGAGACAGAGTGAGACTAACATGTAGAAGAGAGACAGTCAGACTAACATGTAGAAGAATAGAGACAGTCAGACTAACATGTAGAAGAGAGACAGTCAGACTAACATGTAGAAGAAGAGAGACAGTCAGACTAACATGTAGAAGAAGAGAGACAGTCAGACTAACATGTGGAAGAGAGACAGTCAGACTAACATGTAGAAGAAGAGAGACAGTCAGACTAATATGTAGAAGAAGAGAGACAGTCAGACTAACATGTGGAAGAGAAACAGTCAGACTAACATGTAGAAGAAGAGAGACAGGGTCAGACTAACATGTAGAAGAGAGACAGTCAGACTAACATGTAGAAGAAGAGAGACAGTCAGACTAACATGTAGAAGAAGAGAGACAGAGTCAGACTAACATGTAGAAGAGAGACAGAGTCAGACTAACATGTAGAAGAGAGACAGTCAGACTAACATGTAGAAGAGAGACAGTCAGACTAACATGTAGAAGAAGAGAGACAGGGTCAGACTAACATGTAGAATAGAGACAGTCAGACTAACATGTAGGAGAAGAGAGACAGTCAGACTGACATGTAGAAGAAGAGAGACAGGGTCAGAAAACATGTAGAAGAAGAGAGACAGAGTCAGACTAACATGTAGAGAGAGACAGTCAGACTAACATGTAGAAGAAGAGAGACAGTCAGACTGACATGTAGAAGAAGAGAGACAGAGTGAGACTAACATGTAGAAGAGAGACAGTCAGACTAACATGTAGAAGAATAGAGACAGTCAGACTAACATGTAGAAGAGAGACAGTCAGACTAACATGTAGAAGAGGAGAGACAGTCAGACTGACATGTAGAAGAAGAGAGACAGAGTGAGACTAACATGTAGAAGAGAGACAGTCAGACTAACATGTAGAAGAATAGAGACAGTCAGACTAACATGTAGAACAGAGACAGTCAGACTAACATGTAGAAGAAGAGAGACAGTCAGACTAACATGTGGAAGAGAGACAGTCAGACTAACATGTAGAAGAAGAGAGACAGTCAGACTGACATGTAGAAGAAGAGAGACAGTCAGACTAACATGTAGAAGAGAGACAGTCAGACTAACATGTAGAAGAAGAGAGACAGTCAGACTAACATGTGGAAGAGAGACAGGGTCAGACTAACATGTAGAAGAGAGACAGTCAGACTAACATGTAGAAGAAGAGAGACAGTCAAACTAACATGTGGAAGAGAGACGGTCAGACTAACATGTAGAAGAAGAGAGACAGGGTCAGACTAACATGTAGAAGAGAGACAGTCAGACTAACATGTAGAAGAAGAGAGACAGTCAGACTAACATGTAGACGAAGAGAGACAGAGTCACACTAACATGTAGAAGAGAGACAGAGTCAGACTAACATGTAGAAGAGAGACAGTCAGACTAACATGTAGAAGAAGAGAGACAGTCAGACTAACATGTAGAAGAAGAGAGACAGTCAGACTAACATGTAGAAGAGAGACAGCCAGACTAACATGTAGAAGAAGAGAGACAGGGTCAGACTAACATGTAGAATAGAGACAGTCAGACTAACATGTAGGAGAAGAGAGACAGTCAGACTGACATGTAGAAGAAGAGAGACAGGGTCAGACTAACATGTAGAAGAAGAGAGACAGAGTCAGACTAACATGTAGAAGAGAGACAGTCAGACTAACATGTAGAAGAAGAGAGACAGTCAGACTGACATGTAGAAGAAGAGAGACAGAGTGAGACTAACATGTAGAAGAGAGACAGTCAGACTAACATGTAGAAGAATAGAGACAGTCAGACTAACATGTAGAAGAGAGACAGTCAGACTAACATGTGGAAGAGAGACAGTCAGACTAACATGTAGAAGAAGAGAGACAGGGTCAGACTAACATGTAGAAGAGAGACAGTCAGACTAACATGTAGAAGAAGAGAGACAGTCAGACTAACATGTAGAAGAAGAGAGACAGTCAGACTAACATGTGGAAGAGAGACAGGGTCAGACTAACATGTAGAAGAGAGACAGTCAGACTAACATGTAGAAGAAGAGAGACAGTCAGACTGACATGTAGAAGAAGAGAGACAGAGTGAGACTAACATGTAGAAGAGAGACAGTCAGACTAACATGTAGAAGAAGAGAGACAGTCAGACTAACATGTAGAAGAGAGACAGTCAGACTAACATGTGGAAGAGAGACAGTCAGACTAACATGTAGAAGAAGAGAGACAGTCAGACTAACATGTAGAAGAAGAGAGACAGTCAAACTAACATGTGGAAGAGAGACAGTCAGACTAACATGTAGAAGAAGAGAGACAGTCAGACTAACATGTGGAAGAGAGACAGTCAGACTAACATGTAGAAGAAGAGAGACAGGGTCAGACTAACATGTAGAAGAGAGACAGTCAGACTAACATGTAGAAGAAGAGAGACAGTCAGACTAACATGTAGAAGAAGAGAGACAGAGTCAGACTAACATGTAGAAGAGAGACAGTCAGACTAACATGTAGAAGAAGAGAGACAGTCAGACTAACATGTAGAAGAAGAGAGACAGGGTCAGACTAACATGTAGAATAGAGACAGTCAGACTAACATGTAGGAGAAGAGAGACAGTCAGACTGACATGTAGAAGAAGAGAGACAGGGTCAGACTAACATGTAGAAGAAGAGAGACAGAGTCAGACTAACATGTAGAAGAGAGACAGTCAGACTAACATGTAGAAGAAGAGAGACAGTCAGACTGACATGTAGAAGAAGAGAGACAGAGTGAGACTAACATGTAGAAGAGAGACAGTCAGACTAACATGTAGAAGAATAGAGACAGTCAGACTAACATGTAGAAGAGAGACAGTCGGACTAACATGTAGAAGAAGAGAGACAGTCAGACTAACATGTAGAAGAAGAGAGACAGTCAGACTAACATGTGGAAGAGAGACAGTCAGACTAACATGTAGAAGAAGAGAGACAGGGTCAGACTAACATGTAGAAGAGAGACAGTCAGACTAACATGTAGAAGAAGAGAGACAGTCAGACTAACATGTAGAAGAAGAGAGACAGAGTCAGACTAACATGTGGAAGAAGAGAGACAGTCAGACTAACATGTAGAAGAGAGACAGTCAGACTAACATGTAGAAGAAGAGAGACAGTCAGACTAACATGTAGAAGAGAGACAGTCAGACTAACATGTAGAAGAAGAGAGACAGGGTCAGACTAACATGTAGAATAGAGACAGTCAGACTAACATGTAGGAGAAGAGAGACAGTCAGACTGACATGTAGAAGAAGAGAGACAGGGTCAGACTAACATGTGGAAGAGAGACAGTCAGACTAACATGTAGAAGAAGAGAGACAGGGTCAGACTAACATGTAGAAGAGAACAGTCAGACTAACATGTAGAAGAAGAGAGACAGTCAGACTAACATGTAGAAGAAGAGAGACAGTCAGACTAACATGTAGAAGAAGAGAGACAGTCAGACTAACATGTGGAAGAGAGACAGGGTCAGACTAACATGTAGAAGAGAGACAGTCAGACTAACATGTAGAAGAAGAGAGACAGTCAGACTAACATGTAGAAGAAGAGAGACAGAGTCAGACTAACATGTAGAAGAGAGACAGAGTCAGACTAACATGTAGAAGAGAGACAGTCAGACTAACATGTAGAAGAAGAGAGACAGTCAGACTAACATGTAGAAGAAGAGAGACAGGGTCAGACTAACATGTAGAATAGAGACAGTCAGACTAACATGTAGGAGAAGAGAGACAGTCAGACTGACATGTAGAAGAAGAGAGACAGGGTCAGAAAACATGTAGAAGAAGAGAGACAGAGTCAGACTAACATGTAGAAGAGAGACAGTCAGACTAACATGTAGAAGAAGAGAGACAGTCAGACTGACATGTAGAAGAAGAGAGACAGAGTGAGACTAACATGTAGAAGAGAGACAGTCAGACTAACATGTAGAAGAATAGAGACAGTCAGACTAACATGTAGAAGAGAGACAGTCAGACTAACATGTAGAAGAGGAGAGACAGTCAGACTGACATGTAGAAGAAGAGAGACAGAGTGAGACTAACATGTAGAAGAGAGACAGTCAGACTAACATGTAGAAGAATAGAGACAGTCAGACTAACATGTAGAACAGAGACAGTCAGACTAACATGTAGAAGAAGAGAGACAGTCAGACTAACATGTGGAAGAGAGACAGTCAGACTAACATGTAGAAGAAGAGAGACAGTCAGACTGACATGTAGAAGAAGAGAGACAGTCAGACTAACATGTAGAAGAGAGACAGTCAGACTAACATGTAGAAGAAGAGAGACAGTCAGACTAACATGTGGAAGAGAGACAGGGTCAGACTAACATGTAGAAGAGAGACAGTCAGACTAACATGTAGAAGAAGAGAGACAGTCAAACTAACATGTGGAAGAGAGACGGTCAGACTAACATGTAGAAGAAGAGAGACAGGGTCAGACTAACATGTAGAAGAGAGACAGTCAGACTAACATGTAGAAGAAGAGAGACAGTCAGACTAACATGTAGACGAAGAGAGACAGAGTCACACTAACATGTAGAAGAGAGACAGAGTCAGACTAACATGTAGAAGAGAGACAGTCAGACTAACATGTAGAAGAAGAGAGACAGTCAGACTAACATGTAGAAGAAGAGAGACAGTCAGACTAACATGTAGAAGAGAGACAGCCAGACTAACATGTAGAAGAAGAGAGACAGGGTCAGACTAACATGTAGAATAGAGACAGTCAGACTAACATGTAGGAGAAGAGAGACAGTCAGACTGACATGTAGAAGAAGAGAGACAGGGTCAGACTAACATGTAGAAGAAGAGAGACAGAGTCAGACTAACATGTAGAAGAGAGACAGTCAGACTAACATGTAGAAGAAGAGAGACAGTCAGACTGACATGTAGAAGAAGAGAGACAGAGTGAGACTAACATGTAGAAGAGAGACAGTCAGACTAACATGTAGAAGAATAGAGACAGTCAGACTAACATGTAGAAGAGAGACAGTCAGACTAACATGTGGAAGAGAGACAGTCAGACTAACATGTAGAAGAAGAGAGACAGGGTCAGACTAACATGTAGAAGAGAGACAGTCAGACTAACATGTAGAAGAAGAGAGACAGTCAGACTAACATGTAGAAGAAGAGAGACAGTCAGACTAACATGTGGAAGAGAGACAGGGTCAGACTAACATGTAGAAGAGAGACAGTCAGACTAACATGTAGAAGAAGAGAGACAGTCAGACTGACATGTAGAAGAAGAGAGACAGAGTGAGACTAACATGTAGAAGAGAGACAGTCAGACTAACATGTAGAAGAAGAGAGACAGTCAGACTAACATGTAGAAGAGAGACAGTCAGACTAACATGTGGAAGAGAGACAGTCAGACTAACATGTAGAAGAAGAGAGACAGTCAGACTAACATGTAGAAGAAGAGAGACAGTCAAACTAACATGTGGAAGAGAGACAGTCAGACTAACATGTAGAAGAAGAGAGACAGTCAGACTAACATGTGGAAGAGAGACAGTCAGACTAACATGTAGAAGAAGAGAGACAGGGTCAGACTAACATGTAGAAGAGAGACAGTCAGACTAACATGTAGAAGAAGAGAGACAGTCAGACTAACATGTAGAAGAAGAGAGACAGAGTCAGACTAACATGTAGAAGAGAGACAGTCAGACTAACATGTAGAAGAAGAGAGACAGTCAGACTAACATGTAGAAGAAGAGAGACAGGGTCAGACTAACATGTAGAATAGAGACAGTCAGACTAACATGTAGGAGAAGAGAGACAGTCAGACTGACATGTAGAAGAAGAGAGACAGGGTCAGACTAACATGTAGAAGAAGAGAGACAGAGTCAGACTAACATGTAGAAGAGAGACAGTCAGACTAACATGTAGAAGAAGAGAGACAGTCAGACTGACATGTAGAAGAAGAGAGACAGAGTGAGACTAACATGTAGAAGAGAGACAGTCAGACTAACATGTAGAAGAATAGAGACAGTCAGACTAACATGTAGAAGAGAGACAGTCGGACTAACATGTAGAAGAAGAGAGACAGTCAGACTAACATGTAGAAGAAGAGAGACAGTCAGACTAACATGTGGAAGAGAGACAGTCAGACTAACATGTAGAAGAAGAGAGACAGGGTCAGACTAACATGTAGAAGAGAGACAGTCAGACTAACATGTAGAAGAAGAGAGACAGTCAGACTAACATGTAGAAGAAGAGAGACAGAGTCAGACTAACATGTGGAAGAAGAGAGACAGTCAGACTAACATGTAGAAGAGAGACAGTCAGACTAACATGTAGAAGAAGAGAGACAGTCAGACTAACATGTAGAAGAGAGACAGTCAGACTAACATGTAGAAGAAGAGAGACAGGGTCAGACTAACATGTAGAATAGAGACAGTCAGACTAACATGTAGGAGAAGAGAGACAGTCAGACTGACATGTAGAAGAAGAGAGACAGGGTCAGACTAACATGTGGAAGAGAGACAGTCAGACTAACATGTAGAAGAAGAGAGACAGGGTCAGACTAACATGTAGAAGAGAACAGTCAGACTAACATGTAGAAGAAGAGAGACAGTCAGACTAACATGTAGAAGAAGAGAGACAGTCAGACTAACATGTAGAAGAAGAGAGACAGTCAGACTAACATGTGGAAGAGAGACAGGGTCAGACTAACATGTAGAAGAGAGACAGTCAGACTAACATGTAGAAGAAGAGAGACAGTCAGACTAACATGTGGAAGAGAGACAGTCAGACTAACATGTAGAAGAAGAGAGACAGGGTCAGACTAACATGTAGAAGAGAGACAGTCAGACTAACATGTAGAAGAAGAGAGACAGTCAGACTGACTGTAGAAGAAGAGAGACAGAGTGAGACTAACATGTAGAAGAGAGACAGTCAGACTAACATGTAGAAGAAGAGAGACAGTCAGACTAACATGTAGAAGAGAGACAGTCAGACTAACATGTGGAAGAGAGACAGTCAGACTAACATGTAGAAGAAGAGAGACAGTCAGACTAACATGTAGAAGAAGAGAGACAGTCAAACTAACATGTGGAAGAGAGACAGTCAGACTAACATGTAGAAGAAGAGAGACAGTCAGACTAACATGTGGAAGAGAGACAGTCAGACTAACATGTAGAAGAAGAGAGACAGGGTCAGACTAACATGTAGAAGAGAGACAGTCAGACTAACATGTAGAAGAGAGACAGTCAGACTAACATGTAGAAGAAGAGAGACAGGGTCAGACTAACATGTAGAATAGAGACAGTCAGACTAACATGTAGGAGAAGAGAGACAGTCAGACTGACATGTAGAAGAAGAGAGACAGGGTCAGACTAACATGTAGAAGAAGAGAGACAGAGTCAGACTAACATGTAGAAGAGAGACAGTCAGACTAACATGTAGAAGAAGAGAGACAGTCAGACTGACATGTAGAAGAAGAGAGACAGAGTGAGACTAACATGTAGAAGAGAGACAGTCAGACTAACATGTAGAAGAATAGAGACAGTCAGACTAACATGTAGAAGAGAGACAGTCAGACTAACATGTAGAAGAAGAGAGACAGTCAGACTGACATGTAGAAGAAGAGAGACAGTCAGACTAACATGTAGAAGAGAGACAGTCAGACTAACATCTAGAAGAAGAGAGACAGTCAGACTAACATGTAGAAGAAGAGAGACAGTCAGACTAACATGTGGAAGAGAGACAGTCTGACTAACATGTAGAAAAGAGACAGTCAGACTAACATGTAGAAGAAGTGAGACAGTCAGACTAATATGTAGAAGAAGAGAGACAGTCATACTAACATGTAGAAGAAGAGAGACAGTCAGACTAACATGTAGAAGAAAAGAGACAGTCAGACTAACATGTAGAAGAAGAGAGACAGTCAGACTAACATGTAGAAGAAGAGAGACAGTCAGACTAACATGTGGAAGAGAGACAGAGTCAGACTAACATGTAGAAGAGAGACAGTCAGACTAACATGTAGAAGAAGAGAGACAGTCAGACTAACATGTAGAAGAGAGACAGATTCAGACTAACATGTAGAAGAAGAGACAGTCAGACTAACATGTGGAAGAGAGACAGTCAGACTAACATGTAGAAGAAGAGAGACAGTCAGACTAACATGTAGAAGAGAGACAGAGTCAGACTAACATGTAGAAGAAGAGACAGTCAGACTAACATGTGGAAGAGAGACAGTCAGACTAACATGTAGAAGAGAGACAGTCAGACTAACATGTAGAAGAGAGACAGTCAGACTAGCATGTAGAAGAAGAGAGACAGTCAGACTAACATGTAGAAGAAGAGACAGATTCAGACTAACATGTAGAAGAAGAGACAGTCAGACTAACATGTGGAAGAGAGACAGTCAGACTAACATGTAGAAGAAGAGAGACAGTCAGACTAACATGTAGAAGAGAGACAGAGTCAGACTAACATGTAGAAGAAGAGACAGTCAGACTAACATGTGGAAGAGAGACAGTCAGACTAACATGTAGAAGAGAGACAGTCAGACTAACATGTAGAAGAAGAGAGACAGTCAGACTAACATGTAGAAGAAGAGAGACAGTCAGACTAACATGTAGAAGAGAGACAGTCAGACTAACATGTAGAAGAAGAGAGACAGTCAGACTAACATGTGGAAGAGAGACAGAGTCAGACTTACATGTAGAAGAAGAGAGACAGTCAGACTAACATGTGGAAGAGAGACAGTCAGACTAACATGTAGAAGAAGAGAGACAGGGTCAGACTAACATGTGGAAGAAGAGAGACAGTCAGACTAACATGTGGAAGAGAGACAGAGTCAGACAACATGTAGAAGAGAGACAGTCAGACTAACATGTAGAAGAAGAGAGACAGTCAGACTAACATGTGGAAGAGAGACAGTCAGACTAACATGTAGAAGAAGAGAGACAGTCAGACTAACATGTAGAAGAGAGACAGAGTCAGACTAACATGTAGAAGAAGAGAGACAGTCAGACTAACATGTAGAAGGACTGATTGAATTGTAATAGAATTGACTCTGAAACATTTGTTGGACCTCTTAAAAAATCATTTGAAAATCTACTTCCCCACATCCAGAATATTCCAACGAAACGTTTAGCGAATTATTTCAAAACCACCAACATGTTGAGTTAACAAGAGATGACATTTGAAAACACAAGTGTGTTTTAGTGTCAGGGTTACCAATACAGAGCAGTGTTTGAGATGGTTGTGGTTCCTGTTTAACAACAATCTAAACCATATGATCCCAACTCTAAACCCAGAGCTTTTCAACATGTTGAGAAGAACACAGTTTTGCAAAACTCTCCTGCAGGTGTACTGTACCTGCATTCAACAGCAGAGGCTCTCTCTCATCCAACCATCTGTCTGTCTGTCTGTCTGTCTGTCTGTCTGTCTGTCTGTCTGTCTGTCTGTCTGTCTGTCTGTCTGTCTGTCTGTCTGTCTGTCTGTCTGTCTGTCTGTCTGTCTGTCTGTCTGTCTGTCTGTCTGTCTGTCTGTCTGTCTGCCTGCCTGCCTGTCTGCCTGTCTGCCTGTCGGTGTCTGTCTGTCTCTGTCTGTGTCTGCCTACCTGCCTGCCTGCCTGCCTGTCTGTCTGTCTCTGTCTGTGTCTGCCTACCTGCCTGCCTGTCTGCCTGTCTGTCGGTCTGTCTGTCTGTGTCTGTCTGTCTCTGTCTGCCTGCCTGCCTGTCTGCCTGTCTGTCTGTCTGTCGGTCTGTCTGTCTCTGTCTGCCTGCCTGCTTGCCTGCCTGCCTGCCTGTCTGTCGGTATGTCTGTCTGTCTGTCTCTGTCTGCCTGCCTGCCTGTCTGCCTGTCTGTCTGTCTGTCTGTGTCTGCCTACCTGCCTGCCTGTCTGTCTGTAGCCATCGGTAGACAGTAAGCATGCTGAGAGCTTCATCTTAACCCTACCTTCAGAAGGGTTGCCAGAATAACTCCCCACATAGGTAAATAACGGCTGTATTTTATCTATTAAAGCCCCAGCAGACAGCCAGAGGACGGGGTTTTCCTCCCTCCCTGCACTCAGAGTAATGTCTTTATATTTAGCCGTGGGTTTGAGGTTGAAGTGGCAGTGAGCAAAGGCAACTCTGGACTGTGTCTGCGGAGAAGAAGGAGAATAATCATGGCCCAATCCCTGAGGTTTAGGGGTACGGGAAGAGGAATGGAGAGTGGAGAGAGGAGAGGGGAGAGGGGAGAGGGGAGGAGAGGGGAAGGGGAGAGGGGAGAGAGGAGAGAGGGACAGAGGGGGGAGAGGGATGGAAAGGGGAGAGAGGAGAGGGATGGAAAGGGAAGAGAGGAGAGGGGATAGGATAGGATAGGGGAGAGGGATGGAGAGGAGAGAGACGAGAGGGGAGAGGAGATAGGAGAGAGGATAGGGTAGAGGAGAGAGTATAGGGTAGAGGAAAGGGGATAGGGTAGAGGGATGGAGAGGGGAGAGAGGAGATGGGAGAGGAGCGAGGGTAGAGGAGAGGGGATAGGGTAGGGTAGAGGAGAGAGAAGAGAAGAGAAGAGAGAGGATAGGGGAGAGGAGAGGGAAAGGAGAGAGGGGATAGGGGGAGGAGAGGAGATAGGGTAGAGAGAGGAGAGGGGAGTTGGTAGATGAGAGGGGATAGTGTAGAGGAGAGAGGAGAGGTTAGAGGAGAGAGGAGGGGAGAGGGGAGGGGAAAGGGCGAGGGAATAGGGTAGAGGGTAGAGGAGAGGGGAAAGGGGAGAGGAGAGCAGAAAGGGGAGAGAGGGAGGAGAGGGGATTGGGGAGAAGAGAGAGGCGAGAAGGGAGAGGGATGGAGAAGGGAGAGTGGAGATTGGAGAGTGGAGGGGGGATAGGATAGAGGACAAGAGATAGGGGAGAGGAGAGAGGGGAGGGGAGAGGTGAGAGGGGAGAGGAGGAGGAGAGGAGAAGGAGAGGGGAGTGTAGATTGGACAGGGGAGAAAGGAGAGTGGAGATGGAAGAAAAGCGGAGCAGGGTGATGTTTTTTGGCAGAGTGATATACTCGTTTTGGCAGGGGTGATATACTCGTTTTGGCAGGGGTGATATACTCGTTTTGGCAGGGGTGATATACTAGTTTTGGCAGGGGTGAAATTCTAGTTTTGGCAGGGGTGATATACTCGTTTTGGCAGGGGTGATATACTCGTTTTGGCAGGGGTGATATACTCGTTTTGGCAGGGGTGATATACTCGTTTTGGCAGGGGTGATATACTCGTTTTGGCAGGGGTGATATACTCGTTTTGGCAGGGGTGAAATTCTAGTTTTGGCAGGGGTGATATACTCGTTTTGGCAGGGGTGATATACTCGTTTTGGCAGGGGTGAAATTCTAGTTTTTGCAGGGGTGATATACTAGTTTTGTCAGGGATGATATACTCGTTTTGGCAAGGGTGATATACTCGTTTTGGCAGGGGTGATATACTCGTGTTGGCAGGGGTTATATACTCGTTTTGGCAGGGGTGATATACTCGTTTTGGCAGGGGTGATATACTCGTTTTGGCAGGGGTGATATACTAGTTTTGGCAGGGGTTATATACTAGTTTTGGCAGGGGTGATATACTCGTTTTGGCAGGGGTGAAATTCTAGTTTTGGCAGGGGTGATATACTAGTTTTGTCAGGGATGATATACTCATTCTGGCAAGGGTGATATATTCGTTTTGGCAGGGGTGATATACTCGTGTTGGCAGGGGTTATATACTCGTTTTGGCAGGGGTTATATACTCGTTTTGGCAGGGGTGATATACTAGTTTTGGCAGGGGTGATATACTCGTTTTGGCAGGGGTGAAATTCTAGTTTTGGCAGGGGTGATATACTAGTTTTGGCAGGGGTGATATACTCGTTTTGTCAGGGATGATATACTCGTTTTGGCAGGGGTGATATACTCGTGTTGGCAGGGGTGATATACTCGTGTTGGCAGGGGTGATATACCAGTTTTGGCAGGGGTGATATACTAGTTTT
This sequence comes from Oncorhynchus kisutch, assembly GCF_002021735.2. Taxonomy (NCBI): domain Eukaryota; kingdom Metazoa; phylum Chordata; class Actinopteri; order Salmoniformes; family Salmonidae; genus Oncorhynchus; species Oncorhynchus kisutch. The sequence continues at coordinate 5,188,466 of NC_034181.2, forward strand.
GGCAAGGGTGATATACTCGTGTTGGCAGGGGTGATATACTAGTTTTGGCAAGGGTGATATACTCGTTTTGGAAGTTGTGATATACTAGTTTTGGCAGGGGTGATATACTAGTTTTGTCAGGGATGATATGCTCGTTTTGGCAGGGGTGATATACTCGTTTTGGCAGAGGTGAAATTCTAGTTTTTGCAGGGGTGATATACTAGTTTTGTCAGGGATGATATACTCGTTTTGGCAAGGGTGATATACTCGTTTTGGCAGGGGTGATATACTCGTGTTGGCAGGGGTTATATACTCGTTTTGGCAGGGGTGATATACTCGTTTTGGCAGGGGTGATATACTCGTTTTGGCAGGGGTGATATACTAGTTTTGGCAGGGGTTATATACTAGTTTTGGCAGGGGTGATATACTCGTTTTGGCAGGGGTGAAATTCTAGTTTTGGCAGGGGTGATATACTAGTTTTGTCAGGGATGATATACTCATTTTGGCAAGGGTGATATATTCGTTTTGGCAGGGGTGATATACTCGTGTTGGCAGGGGTTATATACTCGTTTTGGCAGGGGTTATATACTCGTTTTGGCAGGGGTGATATACTAGTTTTGGCAGGGGTGATATACTCGTTTTGGCAGGGGTGAAATTCTAGTTTTGGCAGGGGTGATATACTAGTTTTGGCAGGGGTGATATACTCGTTTTGTCAGGGATGATATACTCGTTTTGGCAGGGGTGATATACTCGTGTTGGCAGGGGTGATATACTCGTGTTGGCAGGGGTGATATACCAGTTTTGGCAGGGGTGATATACTAGTTTTGGCAAGGGTGATATACTCGTGTTGGCAGGGGTGATATACTAGTTTTGGCAAGGGTGATATACTCGTTTTGGAAGTTGTGATATACTAGTTTTGGCAGGGGTGATATACTAGTTTTGTCAGGGATGATATGCTCGTTTTGGCAGGGGTGATATACTCGTTTTGGCAGAGGTGATATACTCGTGTTGGCAGGGGTGATATACTAGTTTTGGCAGGGGTGATATACTCGTGTTGGCAGGGGTGATATACTCGATTTGGCAGGGGTGATATACTCGATTTGGCAGGGGTGATATACTCGATTTGGCAGGGGTGATATACTCGATTTGGCAGGGGTGATATACTCGATTTGGCAGGGGTGATATACTCGATTTGGCAGGGGTGATATACTCGTGTTGGCAGGGGTGATATACTAGTTTTGGCAGGGGTGATATACTCGTGTTGGCAGGGGTGATATACTCGATTTGGCAGGGGTGATATACTCGATTTGGCAGGGGTGATATACTCGATTTGGCAGGGGTGATATACTCGATTTGGCAGGGGTGATATACTCGATTTGGCAGGGGTGATATACTCGATTTGGCAGGGGTGATATACTAGCCCTAAGCCTTATCTTCTTCTGAAAAAGAGAAAGCTTTCTGGGATTTCTCTCGCCCCTCGTTCTTTCTTTCTGATCATGGAAGACAATATAATAGTTTTGTCAACAGATAAATCAATAGATAGATAGACAAGGCATTCTGTGTGTGTGTGTGTGTGTGTGTGTGTGTGTGTGTGTGTGTGTCGGTACCTGTGGTAGGACCGATGCCGTGGCTCCCCTCATTACACAGCCACGCCAGTAGGCTGCTCTTGCCGGCCCCGGTCAGTCCGATACACACCACATCATACTCTGGTCTGGACGGGGGAGGTCCTTTACAGCACAGTGCCCGGAAACACTACAGAGAAACAAGAACACAGAACATTTGAATAATCATCACAGCGTCTTCTATTAGACAATGGTAATATTAATAGCTGGTGGTAGGGGGAACTACCTACCTGCCTGTCTGCCTGCCTGTCTGTCGGTCTGTCTGTGTCTGTCTGTCTCTGTCTGCCTGTCTGTCTGGAGTTTAACAAAACTCCTATCTCCTTGTCAAGTGAGATCTGTGTGTGTGTGTGTGTGTGTGTGAGTGTGAGTAGAGGCTGGTGGGAGGAGCTATAGGATGCTGGTGGGAGGAGCTATAGGAGGACGGGCTCCTCCCACCAGCCTCATATAGCCCCTCCCACCAGCATCGTATAGCCCCTCCCACCAGCCTCCTATGGCTCCTCCCACCAGCATCATATAGCTCCTCCCTCCAGCCTCCTATAGCTCCTCCCACCAGCCTCCTATAGCTCCAATGACCCTGTCCTCCTATAGCTCCTCCCACCAGCATCCAAAAGATCCTCCCACCAGCATCCTATAGCTCCCCCCACCAGCATTATATAGCTCCAATGAACCAGTCCTCATATAGCTCCTCCCACCAGCATTCTACAGCTCCAATGAGCCAGTCCTCCTATAGCTCCTCCCACCAGCATCCTATAGATCCTCCCACCAGCATCCTAATAGCTCCAATGAGCCAGTCCTCCTATAGCTCCTCCCACCAGCATCCTATAGATCCTCCCACCAGCATTCTACAGCTCCAATGAGCCAGTCCTCCTATAGCTCCTCCCACCAGCATCCTATAGATCCTCCCACCAGCATTCTACAGCTCCAATGAGCCAGTCCTCCTATAGCTCCTCTCACCAGCATCCTATAGCTCCAATGAGCCCGTACTCCTACAGCGCCTCCCATCAGCATCCTATAGCTCCTCCCATCAGCATCCTATAGCTCCTCCCACAAGCATCCTATAGCTCCAATGAGCCCGTCCTCCTATAGCTCCTCCCACCATCATCCTACAGCTCCTCCCACCAGCCTCCTACAGCTCCTCCCACCAGCCTCCTATAGCTCCAATGAGCCCGTCCTCCTATAGCTCCTCCCACCAGCATCCAAAAGATCCTCCCACCAGCATCCTATAGCTCCCCCCACCAGCATTATATAGCTCCAATGAACCAGTCCTCATATAGCTCCTCCCACCAGCATTCTACAGCTCCAATGAGCCAGTCCTCCTATAGCTCCTCCCACCAGCATCCTATAGATCCTCCCACCAGCATCCTAATAGCTCCAATGAGCCAGTCCTCCTATAGCTCCTCCCACCAGCATCCTATAGATCCTCCCACCAGCATTCTACAGCTCCAATGAGCCAGTCCTCCTATAGCTCCTCCCACCAGCATCCTATAGATCCTCCCACCAGCATTCTACAGCTCCAATGAGCCAGTCCTCCTATAGCTCCTCTCACCAGCATCCTATAGCTCCAATGAGCCCGTACTCCTACAGCGCCTCCCATCAGCATCCTATAGCTCCTCCCATCAGCATCCTATAGCTCCTCCCACAAGCATCCTATAGCTCCAATGAGCCCGTCCTCCTATAGCTCCTCCCACCATCATCCTACAGCTCCTCCCACAGCCTCCTACAGCTCCTCCCACCAGCCTCCTATAGCTCCAATGAGCCCGTCCTCCTATAGCTCCTCCCACCAGCCTCCTACAGCTCCTCCCACCAGCCTCCTATAGCTCCAATGAGCACATCCTCCAATAGCTCCTCCCACCAGCCTCCTATAGCTCCTCCCACCGGCATCCTATTGCTCCAATGAGCCCGTCCTCCTACAGCTCCTCCCACTGGCATCCTATTGCTCCTCCCACCAGTGTGCAGGTGAATGACCACTAGAGTCTCTATGCAGTAACACATTAAGAGGTACTGGGAACTGTGATTGTTTAAAGCAGCTCAGTACAGTTGTATTAACTAAACCAGACACCTATAACCCCCTTGTCTCTCTTTGCCTTCGGAAAGAATTCAGACCCCTTTTTTCCCACAATTTGTTACATAGTTACATTACAGCCTTATTATTAAATCCCCCCCCCCCCCCCATCAACCTATACACAATACCCCATAATGACATCACAATACCCCATAATGACAAAGCGAAAACAGGTTTTTAGACATTTTGGGGAGATAATAATTAGTAATTTACATGTACATTGTATTCAGACCCTTTGCAGGTGCATCCTGTTTCCATTGATCATCCTTGAGATGTTTCTACAACTTGGAGTCCACCTGTGGTAAATTCAATTGATTGGACATGATTTTGAAAGGCACACACCTGTCTATATAAGGTCCCACAGTTGACAGTGCATGTCAGAGCAAAAAACCAAGCCATGAGGTTGAAGGAATTGTCCGTAGAGCTCCGATACAGGATTGTGTCGTGGCACAGATCTGGGGAAGGGTACGAAAACATTTCTGCAGCATTCTTAAATGGAAGACGTTTGGAGCCCCCAAGACTCTTCTTGCTCAAACTGAGCAATCGGCAGAGAAGGGCCTTGGTCAGGGAGGTGACCAAGAACCTGATGGTCACTCTGACAGAGCTCCAGATTTCCTCTGTGGAGATGGGAGAGGCATCCAGAAGGATAGGTATCTCTGCAGCACTCCACCAATCAGGTCTCTATGGTAGAGTAGCCAGACGGAAGTCACACCTCAGTAAAAGACACATGACGCATGAATTTTTCAAAAGGCACCGAAAGGACGAGAAACAAGGTTCTCTGGCCTGATGAAACCAAGATTGAACTCTTCAGCCTGAATGCCGAGCATCACATCTGGAGGAAGCCGGGCACCATCCCTACGGTGAAGCATGGTGGTGGTAGAATCATTATATTTTTTATTTTATTTAACTAGGCAAGTCAGTTAAGAACACATTTTTACTTACGATGACGGCCTACCCTGGCCGAACCCGGCCGACGCTGGGACAATTTTGTGCCGCCCTATGGGACTCCCAATCACAGCCAGATGTGATACAGTCTGGATTCGAACCAGACTGTATCACTGGTGTGATGCCTCTTGCACTGAGATGCAGTGCCTTAGACCACCACAGTGCCTCAGACCACCACAGTGCCTCAGACCACCACAGTGCCTCAGACCACCACTGTGCCTCAGACCACCACTGTGCCTCAGACCACCACTGTGCCTCAGACCACCACTGTGCCTCAGACCACCACAGTGCAGTGCCTCAGACCACCACAGTGCAGTGCCTCAGACCACCACAGTGCCTCAGACCACCACAGTGCCTTAGACCACCACAGTGCCTCAGACCACCACAGTGCCTCAGACCACCACAGTGCCTCAGACCACCGCAGTGCCTCAGACCGCTGCAGTGCCTCAGACCACCACAGTGCCTCAGACCACCACAGTGCCTCAGACCACCACAGTGCCTCAGACCACCACAGTGCCTCAGACCACCACAGTGCCTCAGACCGCTGCAGTGCCTCAGACCAACAGTAGGGAGCTCGTCATGTTGTGGGGATGTTTTTCAGCGGAACTCTGGAACTGAGTTGACCATCAGAGACTGGGAGACTAGTCGGGATCGAGGGAAATATTAACGGAGCAATGTACAGAAAGATCCTTGATGAAAGACCTGCTCCAGAGCGCTCAGGACCTCAGACTGGGGAAAAGGTTCACCTTCCAACAGGACAACGACACTAAGCACACAGCTTCAGAACAAGTCACTGAATGTCCTTGAGTGGCCCATTCAGAGCCCGGACTTGAACCCGATCGAACAGCCCTGGAGACACTTGATTCTACAAGCTAGGCATTATCTGTTCTATACAATAGGTTTCTATCTGAACGTTTTATAACCAGAAAGACATTTGACGTGGTAAACAGCCTAATGAAACCCAGCCGCTTTAAGCATGGGGATCAGTAGCAGAACATGGTTCCTTCCTCAGACATAACAGAGTCCCCTGGTCTAGGAGCCCCAGCCAGCCAGACAGATAGCAAAGCAGCCAGACAGACAAACAGACATCAATGGGTCTATCTGCAACAAACACCTCTCTCTCTCTCTCCCTAACCCCCCCTGGTTCCCGTCCCTTCCCCAGAGCCCTCTGATCTAGTAGCCTGTGAACCAGGGTCACCCTGCCAAAACACGCTGCCTGTTTGAAGGAGACATGGGGAATCTGTTTGAAGGAGACATGGAGAATCTGTTTGAAGGAGACATGGAGAATCTGTTTGAAGGAGACATGGAGAATCTGTTTGAAGGAGACATGGAGAATCTGTTTGAAGGAGACATGGAGAATCTGTTTGAAGGAGACATGGAGAATCTGTTTGAAGGAGACATGGAGAATCTGTTTGAAGGAGACATGGAGAATCTGTTTGAAGGAGACATGGAGAATCTGTTTGAAGGAGACATGGAGAATCTGTTTGAAGGAGACATGGAGAATCTGTTTGAAGGAGACATAGAGAATCTGTTTGAAGGAGACATGGAGAATCTGTTTGAAGGAGACATAGAGAATCTGTTTGAAGGAGACATGGAGAATCTGTTTGAAGGAGACATGGAGAATCTGTTTGAAGGAGACATGGAGAATCTGTTTGAAGGAGACATGGAGAATCTGTTTGAAGGAGACATAGAGAATCTGTTTGAAGGAGACATTGAGAATCTGTCCGACCAACGGAATCAGACAAGGCAACAGCCGGCCGATGTAGACCTAGCAACACGACTCTTTGGTGTCTGTGTGTGTGTGGCAATCCGACCCCCCCCCCCCCTCCTGGCTTCCCTGTGACCCCTCTTCAGAGTCTGCTGCTACCCTGAGACAGGAAACATTCCCCCAAACCACCACATTGGAGGAACAGAATGTCACCTGTGTGTGTGTGTGTGTGTGTGTGTGTATGTGTGTCATACAGGAGCCAGGATAGGGAACTAAAGCTGCTGGGCTTGTTTGAGGAGCCCCTGCCTAGAAAACGACCAATAATTGTCCGAGCCCGATATTGGCCTTTTTCTAGTCTATCTAAACTGCTACTGTGCCAGACGCCATTCTCCTCCTGAGCCACAAACACTGTCCTGCTGAGGAATGTCTAGCAGCTCATTATCCAAAAAGGAAGGTGCAGTATTGAGAAAACAGATGAATTGGACACAATAACCAAAACCCTGATGCAAATATTACTTTAAATCACTAATAATAATGCATGTGTTGACGTGCACGGACACTCATGTCATAAGCAAGCTAGAGCAGTAGAGCTGGGACTATAAACCGAACATTACCAACACCCACATTTCTAACTCATAACGAAGCTATTTTTATGTTGGTAATTATTCGGTGTTCCAGCCTGCATTAAACAATAGCATACGGAGCGATGCGGGAGGTATGAATGTGAAACAGCATAGGAAAAAAGCATTGGCTCCCAGAACCAACCAGAGCCATGTTCTGTCCCACACTTCCTACACCTGTTGTGGGCAGTTCTCTCAAGTGATGTTGCAGTAGCCTCATTCATTAGTGATGTTGCAGTAGCCTCGTTCATTAGTGATGTTGCAGTAGCCTCGTTCATTAGTGATGTTGCAGTAGCCTCGTTCATTAGTGATGCTGCAGTAGCCTCGTTCATTAGTGATGTTGTGAGTAGCCTCGTTCATTATTGATGTTGCAGTAGCCTCGTTCATTAGTGATGCTGCAGTAGCCTCGTTCATTAGTGATGTTGCAGTAGCCTCGTTCATTAGTGATGCTGCAGTAGCCTCGTTCATTAGTGATGTTGCAGTAGCCTCGTTCATTAGTGATGCTGCAGTAGCCTCGTTCATTAGTGATGCTGCAGTAGCCTCGTTCATTAGTGATGCTGCAGTAGCCTCGTTCATTAGTGATGCTGCCAGAAGCTTCGTTCATTAGTGATGTTGCAGTAGCCTCGTTCATTAGTGATGCTGCAGTAGCCTCGTTCATTAGTGATGTTGCAGTAGCCTCGTTCATTAGTGATGTTGCAGTAGCCTCGTTCATTAGTGATGCTGCAGTAGCCTCGTTCATTAGTGATGCTGCCAGAAGCCTCGTTCATTAGTGATGTTGCAGTAGCCTCGTTCATTAGGGATGTTGCAGTAGTCTCGTTCATTAGTGATGCTGCCAGAAACCTCATTCATTAGTGATGTTGCAGTAGCCTCGTTCATTAGTGATGTTGCAGTAGCCTCGTTCATTTGTGATGTTGCGAGTAGCCTCATTCATTAGTGATGTTGCGAGTAGCCTCGTTCATTATTGATGTTGCAGTAGCCTCGTTCATTAGTGATGTTTCTGTAGCCTCGTTCATTAGTGATGTTGCGAGTAGCCTCATTCATTAGTGATGTTGCAGTAGCCTCGTTCATTAGTGATGTTGCAGTAGCCTCGTTCATTAGTGATGTTGCAGTAGCCTCGTTCATTAGTGATGCTGCCAGAAGCCTCGTTCATTAGTGATGTTGCAGTAGCCTCGTTCATTAGTGATGTTGCAGTAGCCTCGTTCATTAGTGATGCTGCAGTAGCCTCGTTCATTAGTGATGCTGCCAGAAGCCTCGTTCATTTGTGATGTTGCGAGTAGCCTCGTTCATTAGTGATGTTGCAGTAGCCTCGTTCATTAGTGATGTTGCAGTAGCCTCGTTCATTAGTGATGCTGCAGTAGCCTCATTCATTAGTGATGTTTCAGTAGCCTCATTCATTAGTGATGTTGCAGAGCCCTCGTTCATTAGTGATGCTGCAGTAGCCTCGTTTATTAGTGATGTTGCAGTAGCCTCGTTCAGTAGTGATGCTGCCAGGACCCTTGTTCATTAGTGATGTTGCAGTAGCCTCATTCATTAGTGATGTTGCAGTAGCCTCATTCATTAGTGATGTTGCAGAGGCCTCGTTCATTAGTGATGCTGCAGTAGCCTCGTTTATTAGTGATGTTGCAGTAGCCTCGTTCAGTAGTGATGCTGCCAGGACCCTTGTTCATTAGTGATGTTGCAGTAGCCTCATTCATTAGTGATGTTGCAGTAGCCTCATTCATTAGTGATGTTGCAGAGGCCTCATTCATTAGTGATGCTGCAGTAGCCTCGTTTATTAGTGATGTTGCAGTAGCCTCGTTCAGTAGTGATGCTGCCAGTAACCTTGTTCATTAGTGATGTTGCAGTAGCCTCGTTCATTAGTGATGTTGCAGTAGCCTCGTTCATTAGTGATGTTGCAGTAGCCTCGTTCATTAGTGATGTTGTGAGTAGCCTCGTTCATTATTGATGTTGCAGTAGCCTCGTTCATTAGTGATGTTGCAGTAGCCTCATTCATTTGTGATGTTGCGAGTAGCCTCATTCATTAGTGATGTTGCGAGTAGCCTCGTTCATTAGTGATGTTGCAGTAGCCTCGTTCATTAGTGATGTTGCAGTAGCCTCGTTCATTAGTGATGTTGCGAGTAGCCTCATTCATTAGTGATGTTGCAGTAGCCTCGTTCATTAGTGATGTTGCAGTAGCCTCGTTCATTAGTGATGTTGCAGTAGCCTCGTTCATTAGTGATGCTGCCAGAAGCCTCGTTCATTAGTGATGTTGCAGTAGCCTCGTTCATTAGTGATGTTGCAGTAGCCTCATTCATTAGTGATGCTGCAGTAGCCTCGTTCATTAGTGATGCTGCCAGAAGCCTCGTTCATTTGTGATGTTGCGAGTAGCCTCGTTCATTAGTGATGTTGCAGTAGCCTCGTTCATTAGTGATGTTGCAGTAGCCTCGTTCATTAGTGATGCTGCAGTAGCCTCATTCATTAGTGATGTTGCAGTAGCCTCATTCATTAGTGATGTTGCAGAGGCCTCGTTCATTAGTGATGCTGCAGTAGCCTCGTTTATTAGTGATGTTGCAGTAGCCTCGTTCAGTAGTGATGCTGCCAGGACCCTTGTTCATTAGTGATGTTGCAGTAGCCTCGTTCATTAGTGATGTTGCAGTAGCCTCGTTCAGTAGTGATGCTGCCAGGACCCTTGTTCATTAGTGATGTTGCAGTAGCCTCGTTCATTAGTGATGTTGCAGTAGCCTCATTCATTAGTGATGTTGCAGAGGCCTCGTTCATTAGTGATGCTGCAGTAGCCTCGTTTATTAGTGATGTTGCAGTAGCCTCGTTCAGTAGTGATGCTGCCAGGACCCTTGTTCATTAGTGAAGTTGCAGTAGCCTCATTCATTAGTGATGTTGCAGTAGCCTCATTCATTAGTGATGTTGCAGAGGCCTCGTTCATTAGTGATGCTGCAGTAGCCTCGTTTATTAGTGATGTTGCAGTAGCCTCGTTCAGTAGTGATGCTGCCAGGACCCTTGTTCATTAGTGATGTTGCAGTAGCCTCGTTCATTAGTGATGTTGCGAGTAGCCTTGTTCATTATTGATGTTGCAGTAGCCTCGTTCATTAGTGATGTTGCAGTAGCCTCGTTCATTAGTGATGTTGCAGTAGCCTCGTTCATTAGTGATGTTGCAGTAGCCTCGTTCATTAGTGATGCTGCGAGTAGCCTCATTCATTAGTGATGTTGCAGTAGCCTCGTTCATTGGTGATGTTGCGAGTAGCCTCATTCATTAGTGATGTTGCAGTAGCCTCGTTCATGAGTGATGTTGCAGTAACCTCGTTCATTAGTGATGTTGCAGTAACCTCGTTCATTAGTGATGTTGCAGTAGCCTCATTCATTAGTGATGTTGCAGTAGCCTCGTTCATTAGTGATGCTGCCAGAAGCCTCGTTCATTAGTGATGTTGCAGTAGCCTCATTCATTAATGATGTAAAATTTGATCATATTACTCCAGTGCTAGCCTCTCTACACTGGCTTCCTGTCAAAGCAAGGGCTGATTTCAAGGTTTTACTGCTAACCTACAAAGCATTACATGGGCTTGCTCCTACCTATCTCTCTGATTTGGTCCTGCCGTACATACCTACACGTACGCTACGGTCACAAGACGCAGGCCTCCTAATTGTCCCTAGAATTTCTAAGCAAACAGCTGGAGGCAGGGCTTTCTCCTATAGAGCTCCATTTTTATGGAACGGTCTGCCTACCCATGTCAGAGACGCAAACTCGGTCTCAACCTTTAAGTCTTTACTGAAGACTCATCTCTTCAGTGGGTCATATGATTGAGTGTAGTCTGGCCCAGGAGTGGGAAGGTGAACGGAAAGGCTCTGGAGCAACGAACCGCCCTTGCTGTCTCTGCCTGGCCGGTTCCCCTCTGGGATTCTCTGCCTCTAACCCTATTACAGGGGCTGAGTCACTGGCTTGCTGGGGCTCTCTCATGCCGTCCCTGGAGGGGGTGCGTCACCTGAGTGGGTTGATTCACTGTTGTGGTCATCCTGTCTGGGTTGGCGCCCCCCCCCCTTGGGTTGTGCCGTGGCGGAGATCTTTGTGGGCTATACTCAGCCTTGTCTCAGGATGGTAAGTTGGTGGTTGAAGATATCCCTCTAGTGGTGTGGGGGCTGTGCTTTGGCAAAGTGGGTGGGGTTATATCCTTCCTGTTTGGCCCTGTCCGGGGGTGTCCTCGGATGGGGCCACAGTGTCTCCTGACCCCTCCTGTCTCAGCCTCCAGTATTTATGCTGCAGTAGTTTATGTGTCGGGGGGCTGGGGTCAGTTTGTTATATCTGGAGTACTTCTCCTGTCCTATTCGGTGTCCTGTGTGAATCTAAGTGTGCGTTCTCTAATTCTCTCCTTCTCTCTTTCTTTCTCTCTCTCGGAGGACCTGAGCCCTAGGACCATGCCCCAGGACTACCTGACATGATGACTCCTTGCTGTCCCCAGTCCACCTGGCCATGCTGCTGCTCCAGTTTCAACTTCCACCTGACTGTGCTGCTGCTCTAGTTTCAACTGTTCTGCCTTATTATTATTCGACCATGCTGGTCATTTATGAACATTTGAACATCTTGGCCATGTTCTGTTATAATCTCCACCCGGCACAGCCAGAAGAGGACTGGCCACCCCACATAGCCTGGTTCCTCTCTAGGTTTCTTCCTAGGTATTGGCCTTTCTAGGGAGTTTTTCCTAGCCACCGTGCTTCTACACCTGCATTGCTTGCTGTTTGGGGTTTTAGGCTGGGTTTCTGTACAGCACTTTGAGATATCAGCTGATGTACGAAGGGCTATATAAATAAATTTGATTTGATTTGATTTGATGTTGCAGTAGCCTCATTCATTAGTGATGTTGCAGTAGCCTCGTTCATTAGTGATGTTGCAGTAACCTCATTCATTAGTGATGTTGCAGTAGCCTCGTTCATTAGTGATGCTGCCAGAAGCCTCGTTCATTAGTGATGTTGCAGTAACCTCGTTCGTTAGTGATGTTGCAGTAGCCTCGTTCATTAGTGATGTTGCAGTAGCCTCATTCATTAGTGATGTTGCAGTAGCCTCATTCATTAGTGATGTTGCAGTAGCCTCATTCATTAGTGATGTTGCAGTAGCCTCGTTCATTAGTGATGTTGCAGTAACCTCGTTCGTTAGTGATGTTGCAGTAACCTCGTTCATTAGTGATGTTGCAGTAGCCTCGTTCATTAGTGATGTTGCAGTAGCCTCGTTCATTAGCAGGGGAAATGAACAAAGACAAAGGGAAAGCAGTCCCAGCAATCCAAGAACAATTACCGCCAAAGAAGGATGTAGTGTCTGCTGTTTAGGCATATTATGGTTATAAACCTAGTGACATGGAGCAGAGTGTTATAAACCTAGTGACGTGGAGCAGAGTGAGACAGAGTGTTATAAACCTAGTGACATGGAGCAGAGTGTTATAAACCTAGTGACATGGAGCAGAGTGTTATAAACCTAGTGACATGGAGCAGAGTGAGGCAGAGTGTTATAAACCTAGTGACGTGGAGCAGAGTGTTATAAACCTAGTGACATGGAGCAGAGTGAGACAGAGTGTTATAAACCTAGTGACGTGGAGCAGAGTGAGGCAGAGTGTTATAAACCTAGTGACATGGAGCAGAGTGTTATAAACCTAGTGACATGGAGCAGAGTGTTATAAACCTAGTGACATGGAGCAGAGTGTTATAAACCTAGTGACGTGGAGCAGAGTGAGACAGAGTGTTATAAACCTAGTGACATGGAGCAGAGTGTTATAAACCTAGTGACATGGAGCAGAGTGTTATAAACCTAGTGACATGGAGCAGAGTGAGGCAGAGTGTTATAAACCTAGTGACGTGGAGCAGAGTGTTATAAACCTAGTGACGTGGAGCAGAGTGAGGCAGAGTGTTATAAACCTAGTGACATGGAGCAGAGTGTTATAAACCTAGTGACATGGAGCAGAGTGTTATAAACCTAGTGACATGGAGCAGAGTGAGGAAGAGTGTTATAAACCTAGTGACATGAAGCAGAGTGTTATAATATATGATATAAAATGCTAACCTCCCCTGTTATTGTAATGGTGAGAGATTAGCATGTCTTCGGGGTATAATATAAATTGGGTGAGACAGAGTGTTATAAACCTAGTGACATGGAGCAGAGTGAGGCAGAGTGTTATAAACCTAGTGACATGAAGCAGAGTGTTATAATATATGATATAAAATGCTAACCTCCCCTGTTATTGTAAGGAGAGGTTAGCATGTCTTGGGGGTATGATAGAAAATGCTAACCTCTCCTGTTATTGTAATGGTGAGAGATTAGCATGTCTTCGGGGTATGATATAAAATGCTAACCTCCCCTGTTATTGTAAGGAGAGGTTAGCACGTCTTGGGGGACTGACACAATACATAATTTACAATTTAGTACAATTGGGCACAAAATTATCTAAAACAAACAGCAAACGCATCCAACCAATTTGTAGAGTCACAAGCATGATGGAGTCATTGCGTGCTAGGAACGTGGGACCAAATAAGATTTACTACCTTAATACAAATACAGTTTATCTTGTCCCAATACTTTTGGTCCCATTAAAATGGGGGGGGGGGGGGGGGGCACAATGTATGAAAAGTGTTATAAATCATTTATAAACGGTTGACCAGATATGGATGAAAATAACAAATCAAATTAATGGTGACAATCTGCACTTTAACTTCATAGGGATTGTTTGGTTGAAAATCCAAACATTTGGAGTTTAAAGCCAAAAGAAGAGCACATGCTTCACTGTCTCGTTAATTACAGAGGGCACTGTAATTCATATCATAGGCCTAATAGTACTGTATAGATCGTGTTACTTACACACAATATAGCTGGATCACCCTGTCCTGCCCCTAGGGGTCCACGGCTCTGCAGCGCCCCAACCCAACCCAACACACCTCACTCAGATTTAGGATCTTAGTGAAACATTCCTTTTTGGTTTCAGGTGTGTTAGGCCAAGGCAAGAGTGACAAGCCACAGGACGGTACAACCCCAGGGCCAGGACTGAGCAACCCAGCAGTTGCCTAAATAGGTATCTCCCCTGACTTGGGCATGTTTTCAATACAGACTCCTTTTGTCGTACAGTATTCCATATAAGGCTTCCAGACCTTATGAAAGTTACCAGTAAACCCTTAATCTGGTAATAAATCACATCTAGTGATACATAACTTGACATTTCTGCTATCCATTGTGACATTGTGGGAGGATTACCAACCTTCCAATTAATGGCAATGCATTTCCTAGCCACTATAAATGCTGGGTTACACAGTTTCTTCTGATAACAGTCTCCAGTATCAACATTTACAGTATAAGTAAACACAACAAACAAAAACAGGAAGAAAGGAGAATCTGTTGAATTCATATTGAGATTAAAGAACACACAAATTCAGCCAGCCTTCACAAAAAAACTATAGTACATGTAAATATGTCCCGTTGTGTTTTACACCTCCAAGCAGAGGAATTGACATTTCTGAGGGCATGATATTCTGTTTCACTGGCATATAGAATGTTCTATGGATGGTCTCAAACTGCAGTCATTTATGTCTGAGATGATATGAACATGACTGGGGATTCCAACATACAGTAGCTGTATCTATTCATCATCATCATCAATAGTGTCTCCCAGGTCTTCTTCACATATTGTTTTATATGTTTTGTGTCATCGGGAAAAGCCTCCATTAACCCTTGATACAGTTCGGAAATAAACTTTATAGGTTTGTCAGATTGACTTAAAATAGTTTCAATCTTTGAAGCTTCTGGCTTATCCAGTGTTTCCATACACACAACAGCTGTTATAAACTGCTACCTGGCAGATATTGAGATAGCTAGAGGCTAGAGCTGAACTGGGTTTGGTAGCTACTAGCTAGCTACTGTACCTAGTTCATTCACTTCAGTCAAGAGGGGATGAAACATTAGCTAATGTTACATGTCAGTTAGCTACACTACTAGCTCAACACTGGGAATAAATACTTATCTTTCCTCTTAAGTCAAACAGCAGTTACCCTTGAATGAGCCAAATAAAAAGTAGCCAGTTTCTGCTCTGCTTGCTTTTACAACTCAGAGAAAAGGACCTGCCTCTGTTAATCTCTCCTGTGACAGTCCTATAAACCAGCCTTTCGGAAGCTTTGCCTCCACACAGCCTGTCCGCATGCTCTGTGGTGTCCCCGTGGTCCTAAATCAAGCCGGATGAAAACACCAAAGAGCCTACCCACCCCTCTGATGGGCCTGCATGGTCCTGAAAGCACACCACTCCTGCTTTTTGTCAGGGGGGACAAAAATGCAATTTCAGAATGTCCCCAGTGAAAGTTGCGCCACTGGTATATTTACAGTTGATAGTCAGATTAGATAATTGTCGTAATATGGAAAGAAAGATGTTTTAAAATGCAGGACATCAGTTAAGGACGTCAGTCAGTTAAGTACAAATTCTTATTTACAATGACGTCCTACCTGCACAGAGCGCTGACTTCAACCCCATCGAACACCTTTGGGATGAATTGGAATGCAGACTGCGAGCCAGGCTTAATCGCCCAACATGACTAATGTTCTTGTGGCTGAATGGAAGCAATGTCCCTGCGGCAATGTTCCAACGTCTAGTGGAAAGCCTTCCCAGAAGAGTGGAGTCTGTTATAGCAGCAATGTTCCATCATCTAGTGGAAAGCCTTCCCAGAAGAGTAGAGGCTGTTATAGCAGTAATGTTCCAACATCTAGTGGAACGCCTTCCCAGAAGAGTGGAGTCTGTTATAGCAGCAATGTTCCAACATCTAGTGGAAAGCCTTCCCAGAAGAGTGGAGTCTGTTATAGCAGCAATGTTCCAACATCTAGTGGAAAGCCTTCCCAGAAGAGTGGAGTCTGTTATAGCAGCAATGTTCCAACATCTAGTGGAAAGCCTTCCCAGAAGAGTGGAGTCTGTTATAGCAGCAATGTTCCAACATCTTGTGGAAAGCCTTCCCAGAAGAGTGGAGTCTGTTATAGCAGCAATGTGCTAACATCTAGTGGATAGCCTTCCCAGAAGAGTGGAGTATGTTATAGCAGCAATGTTCCAACATCTAGTGGAAAGCCTTCCCAGAAGAGTGGAGTCTGTTATAGCAGCAATGTTCCAACATCTAGTGGAAAGCCTTCCCAGAAGAGTGGAGTCTGATATAGCAGCAATGTTCCAACGTCTAGTGGAAAGCCTTCCCAGAAGAGTGGAAGCTGTTATAGCAGCAATGATCCAACATCTAGTGGAAAGCCTTCCCAGAAGAGTGGAGGTTGTTATAGCAGCAATGTTCCAACATCTAGTGGAAAGCCTTCCCAGAAGAGTGGAGTCTGTTATAGCAGCAATGTTCCAACATCTAGTGGAAAGCCTTCCCAGAAGAGTGGAGTCTGATATAGCAGCAATGTTCCAACATCTAGTGGAAAGCCTTCCCAGAAGAGTGGAGGCTGTTATAGCAGCAATGATCCAACATCTAGTGGAAAGCCTTCCCAGAAGAGTGGAGGCTGTTTTTTCAGCAATGTTCCAACGTCTAGTGGAAAGCCTTCCCAGAAGAGTGGAGGCTGTTATAGCAGCAATGTTCCAACATCTAGTGGAAAGCCTTCCCAGAAGAGTGGAGGCTGTTATAGCAGCAATGTTCCAACATCTAGTGGAAAACCTTCCCAGAAGAGTGGAGTCTGGGGGAACCAACTCCATATTAATGCCCATGATTCCCAGAAGAGTGGAGTCTGGGGGGACCAACTCCATATTAATGCCCATGATTCCCAGAAGAGTGGAGTCTGGGGGGGACCAACTCCATATTAATTCCCATGATTCCCAGAAGAGTGGAGTCTGGGGGGACCAACTCCAGATTAAAGTGTTTATGTGAAGTATTGTCATAGAGTTTAACTTGAATGTTAACATTCGCCAAGGAACTCACTTGCTGAAAGCCACAGGCCTTTAAAAGGAAAGAATTCAACAACCATGTCTCTGTCACTAACAAATACAGGCACGGGTGTTAACTCTGCAAGAAAAGGCACCCTGGTAAATATGCAAATTCGTTTTTTACACCATATAGTGTTAAAACAAAACCCCACAATGATTTACTGTAACCCTACAGGTGTTAAATTTCTCACACTGAGAAGGTGTAACAGCGTCAACACTGAGCAGAGTCCAGTTTGCTATAAATCAAGTGTTATGTTTTACTCTAGGTGTTGTGTGTTAATCTACAAGAGAGCTATGCTAACGCCACATGCTAACACCACATGCTAACACCACATGCTAACACCACATGCCAACACCACATGCTAACACCACATGCTAACACCACATGCTAACGCCACATGCTAACACCACATGCTAACGCCACATGCTAACGCCACATGCTAACACCACATGCCAACACCACATGCTAACACCACATGCTAACGCCACATGCTAACACCACAGTCAAGTTCATTTCAACACTTTAATTAGAGTTCAATTGTCACGCCCTGACCTTAGATATCTCTGTTTTTTATATATATTTTTTGTCTATATTTTGGTTAGGTCAGGGTGTGACTAGGGTGGGTACTCACGTTTTTTTATGTCTAGGGGTTTTTCGTATGTCTAGGGGTTTTCGTATGTCTAGGGTTTTTGCATGTCTAGGGTTTTTGCATGTCTAGGGTTTTTGCACGTCTAGGGTTTTTGCACGTCTAGGGTTTTTGCACGTCTAGGGTTTTTGCATGTCTAGGGTTTTTGTATGTCCAGGGTTTTTTGTATGTCTATGTCTAGGGTTTTGTATGTCTATGGTTTGTATATCTAGGGTTTTTGTATTGTCTAGGGGTTTTTGTAGGTCTAAGGGTTTTTGTAGGTCTAGGGGTTTTTGTATATCTATGTTGGCCTGATATGGTTCCCAATCAGAGACAGCTGTTTATCGTTGTCTCTGATTGGGGATCATATTTAGGCAGCCCTGTTTCCTACTTTCTGGTGTGGGATCTTGTCTATGCCTGTGTGCATACTAGTAGCGGTTCTTTTGGTTGGTTGGTTGGTTGGTTGGTTGGTTGGTTGGTTGGTTGGTTGGTTGGTTGTTTCGTTGTTTCGGTGAGTTTCAGTTGACTAAAAATATGTGGAACTCTATTCCCGCTGCGCCTTGGTCTCATTATTTCGACGAACGTGACATAAATTGGGAACACTATAACATAGTTGAATCTTTAACACTTTCAAATGTGTTATTTTAACACCAGTACAGTGGGACTCATATTCACTGGAAATAGGGTACATTTTACACTTTCAGAGTTAACTATCCTGTTGTGTTCCGGTCAAATTTGACCGATTTACAAGTTCTCTCTCTGAAAAAAGTAGTTAATTTAATCTGATTGTCATAAGGTTCCATGACGTTGTCCACACAGGGCATCTGAACACACAAAATACATTTAGATGACTTTTATTTAACTTTTGTACACCTGTGGTGTTCCCAGTCAAAAATGACCGGTCATTAGAAATGAATGGGTGAGATTACAATTAGAGTATACAATTGAGTTCAGGCACATGCCCATTAATCAGATGAACACATTTCCTCTCCCAGACCCCCACATGCATGTGTATTTGAGCACACACACCTCATTCCCCTTCTTGGCTTCCATGGCAACCCCCACAGGAACCTTGCCCCAATAGAATCTTTCCCCCCACGGGAACCACACCTGTTGGCATTCTCACAAACAATCGCAACATTGTTTCAGCTCTTGTATATAAAGCTTATTTGAGGCCTTGCTCACAATTCATTCTGTGGGAACACAAACGATATACTATATGTGAGGCTCCTGATCATATATTTGATCATGACACTGGTGAGGAGGAGAGAGACCAGGAAACTGACAGTGAAGATGCATTAGAGGAGGAAGTGTCAGAAGTTGAAGACAACACAGAATATGATCCAGACCAAGAGACAACCGATGTGGAACCATCCAGCGATGAGGATGAGGGCCCTGCTGAGGCTGTTGTTACATTCCAGTGATGAGGAAGAGGGCCCTGCTGAGGCTGTTGTTACATTCCAGTGATGAGGAAGAGGGTCCTGCTGAGATTGTTGTTACATTCCAGTGATGAGGAAGAGGGCCCTGCTGAGGCTGTTGTTACATTCCAGTGATGAGGAAGAGGGTCCTGTTGAGGCTGTTGTTACATTCCAGTGATGAGGAAGAGGGCCCTGCTGAGGCTGTTGTTCCATTCCGGTCAAAGAATGGGAATTTGTCCTCGTCTTCATCCCCACCTGAGAGGAGAGGTCGGCTGAAAACATTATCAAGATGACCCCAACGAGATTTTTAAATATTTTGACCTTTATTTAACTAGGCAAGTCAGTTAAGAACAAATTTTTATTTTCAATGACAGCCTAGGAACAGTGGGGTTAACTGCATGTTCAGGAGCAGAACGACAGATTTGTACCTTGTCAGTTTGGGGATTTGAACTTGCAACCTTTCGGTTACTAGTCCAACGCCCTAACCACTAGGCTACCCTGCCGAATTAAGAGATACGCCATATCCTGTGTTAATGACATAAAATCCGTCCAAGCATACGCGGGTCTCTTGATTTTGGCCCGTGTGTACAGACCCAGAAACTAATCTACCACCAGTTTATGGGATGCAAGAGTCTGGTCGGGCAATTTTTCGTGCCACTATGTCACTCCGGACATTTCACGTGTTGTCACGGGTGATTCGCTTCGACAACCGTGATACAAGACCAGGCCGCCGTCAACAAGACAAGCTGGCAACGATCAGAGAGGTTTGGCACAAGTGGGTAGAGCGCCTGCCACTCATCTACAACCCAAGTCCAGACATCACAGTGGATGAGCGTCTGGTTGCTTTTAGGGGACGCTGCCCATTCAAACAGCACATGCCAAGAAAACCGTCTAAATATGGAATGAAGTAATGGGCGGCATGTGATGCCTGGAACATGTAGGTTTACACCAGGAAACCTGCTGACGGTGTTCCTGAAAGGAACCAGGGAAACCTGCTGACGGTGTTCCTGAAAGGAACCAGGGAAACCTGCTGACGGTGTTCCTGAAAGGAACCAGGGAAACCTGCTGACGGTGTTCCTGAAAGGATCCAGGGAAACCTGCTGACTGTGTTCCTGAAAGGTACCAGGGAAACCTGCTGACTGTGTTCCTGAAAGGAACCAGGGAAACCTGCTGGCCGTGTTCATGAAAGGAACCAGGGAAACCTGCTGACGGTGTTCCTGAAAGGAACCAGGGAAACCTGCTGACGGTATTCCTGAAAGGAACCAGGGAAACCTGCTGACTGTGTTCCTGAAAGGAACCAGGGAAACCTGCTGGCCGTGTTCCTGAAAGTAACCAGGGAAATTTGTGAACAATATGGAGTCAATTCTATTCATTTGAATATGTAAATATGTTTTAGATGTGATCAATTAAAACAACGCTTTGATGCAATTTTTCACACGTTACTATGCAAGACATGAAGTATCACTTGTATGTACTCATTCTTTTATTTACTGATGGTTGCACTTTTGCAGGTTACTGGCACATTGTAAGAGGATAACGGCACGTTGGCCCATGGTGGTGTTCTTCGACATCCTAGATGTGTCGGGCCGACAACGCGTTCGTGGATGGAGGTGAATCCAGGCTGGAAGCAGGGGAAATGTTTCAAGACGAGACTAGTCCGAGAAGAGTTGGGGGGAAAAAAGACATGGTGGCACCCCTCATTCAAAGGCGCCAACACCTTCCTCCAACACCATCCTCCGCTGGCTTGGTGAGAGATATACAAGGGCCAGAAGCAAGATCTCCGGCCGCCAGAGACAGAAGAGACAAAAGGAAGAGGGGTGATCTGTGTGCACCAAGAGATGTCAAATCATGCATTACGTGCCATAAATGCAGTGCACATGCAACAACCACAACGTATTGTACAACGTGCACGAGAACAACACAAAATGGAACCAATATTTAATTGACAGATTGTAAACATTTTAACATTTTTTGTTATTGTTAATAATACTGTTATTGTTATTGTAGCCTAGTGGTTAGAGTGTTGGACTAGTAACCAGCAGGTAGCCTAGTGGTTAGAGTGTTGGACTAGTAACCAGCAGGTAGCCTAGTGGTTAGAGTGTTGGACTAGTAACCAGCAGGTAGCCTAGTGGTTAGAGCGTTGGACTAGTAACCAGCAGGTAGCCTAGTGGTTAGAGCGTTGGACTAGTAACCAGCAGGTAGCCTAGTGGTTAGAGTGTTGGACTAGTAACCAGCAGGTAGCCTAGTGGTTAGAGTGTTGGACTAGTAACCAGCAGGTAGCCTAGTGGTTAGTGTTGGACTAGTAACCAGCAGGTAGCCTAGTGGTTAGAGTGTTGGACTAGTAACCAGCAGGTAGCCTAGTGGTTAGAGTGTTGGACTAGTAACCAGCAGGTAGCCTAGTGGTTAGAGTGTTGGACTAGTAACCAGCAGGTAGCCTAGTGGTTAGAGTGTTGGACTAGTAACCAGCAGGTAGCCTAGTGGTTAGAGTGTTGGACTAGTAACCAGCAGGTAGCCTAGTGGTTAGAGTGTTGGACTAGTAACCAGCAGGTAGCCTAGTGGTTAGAGTGTTGGACTAGTAACCAGCAGGTAGCCTAGTGGTTAGAGTGTTGGACTAGTAACCAGCAGGTAGCCTAGTGGTTAGAGTGTTGGACTAGTAACCAGCAGGTAGCCTAGTGGTTAGAGTGTTGGACTAGTAACCAGCAGGTAGCCTAGTGGTTAGAGTGTTGGACTAGTAACCAGCAGGTAGCCTAGTGGTTAGAGTGTTGGACTAGTAACCAGCAGGTAGCCTAGTGGTTAGTGTTGGACTAGTAACCAGCAGGTAGCCTAGTGGTTAGAGTGTTGGACTAGTAACCAGCAGGTAGCCTAGTGGTTAGAGTGTTGGACTAGTAACCAGCAGGTAGCCTAGTGGTTAGAGTGTTGGACTAGTAACCAGCAGGTAGCCTAGTGGTTAGAGTGTTGGACTAGTAACCAGCAGGTAGCCTAGTGGTTAGAGCGTTGGACTAGTAACCAGCAGGTAGCCTAGTGGTTAGAGCGTTGGACTAGTAACCAGCAGGTAGCCTAGTGGTTAGAGTGTTGGACTAGTAACCAGCAGGTAGCCTAGTGGTTAGAGTGTTGGACTAGTAACCAGCAGGTAGCCTAGTGGTTAGAGCGTTGGACTAGTAACCAGCAGGTAGCCTAGTGGTTAGAGCGTTGGACTAGTAACCAGCAGGTAGCCTAGTGGTTAGAGTGTTGGACTAGTAACCAGCAGGTAGCCTAGTGGTTAGAGTGTTGGACTAGTAACCAGCAGGTAGCCTAGGGGTTAGTGTTGGACTAGTAACCGGAAGGTTGCAAGTTCAAATCCCCGAGCTGACAAGGTACAACTCTGTCTGCCCCTGAACAAGGCAGTTAACCCCACTGTTCCTAGGCCGTCATTGTAAATAAGAATTTGTTCTTAACTGACTTGCCTGGCTAAATAAAGGTAAAATAAAAATACTTTTGTAATATGGTAAAGTTTTTATTTGTAGTTTTGGGCCTTTCTTTACTAATCAAATCATACAAATGTTTGTGACCATTTTTTTTTTTAAATGTAAATGGTTTCAAAACAAATGTCCTTGTTAAACTTTGACACAAAAATAGTCTGTGATAAATAGCACAATATGTTTCATTTGTGTATTTGTTATAGTTAAAATAATCCATACATTATGCTTTTCTTATACTCTAAACCAGTTGTATGAGCTCAGGTCAATGAAGCCTACAGGCCATAAATAGCAAATAGAAGTTCCAAACGTGTAATATTCACAATAACTTAAGTTGATAAAAAGATCTATCAACAACATTGGGTGATAATAAATGGATTAAAATGGATTTATAATCAGCTATAATGGGGGTGGTATAATGGGGGGGACACACACAGAATTCATTAACATGAAACGAACACAACAGGAGGGTTGAATGTCGACCATTGATTTTGCTGTGTGTTGGATCGTTTAGTAGGGAGGACAGTCAGACAGTAGGCTCTCTGGCTCTCTGACTCATTGAGACTGTGATGTATACCGGCTGGGTAAGAGGAGATGTGTATAAAACCTTGAAAACTCAATGAAAGTCAACCAATTATTGTGGTTTATTGATAGACTGCCTTTTCTTTTAATGGACCCTGGTCAAAAGTACTGCACTATACTAGGAATAGGGTGCCATTTGAGATTGGGTTTCCCCTGAAAAGCCGAGCGAGACATTACCTCACTGTTGTTGTGGAGGCAGAAGAGGTGTGTGTGTGTGTGTACGCTCGCGTGTCCTATGTAAATTAGGTGATTTCTCAGAATACCGGGAGGATAAATACCAGTCCACTGTGACACTGTCATCTGGCTGGGCTATACTCTCAGATGAGAAATCTGTCTGACTAAGACGGTGATTGACAGAAAATAAGGGAACCCACATGAAGAAGTACTACAGTTTACTATAGAATACTACAGTACTTACTATAGAATACTACAGTACTTACTATAGAATTCTATAATAAACTGTAGTATCCCTCGATCGTGTGTAGCACTTACTATAGAATATAGTAGTATACTGTAGAATACTATAGTAAATACTACAGTAATGTCCACAAAAACACTACAGTTTGCAAAAACACAACTTTTTATACTATAGTAAGTAGTACAGTATTTAATTTGTGTATACCCTGCCCATTCCCCTTCCCATATCCCAATCTGCGCCCACCCATAAGTGAGAAACCTAGATGCCAAGTATAGATCACATGGTGTTCCCTACAGGTTATAGAGAAGAGCAGAACCTCTGAACTCTCCATCAGACCCCAGTCCTACAGGTAGTGGAACCTCTGAACTCTCCATCAGACCCCAGTCCTAACTACCTACAGGTAGTGGAACCTCTGAACTCTCCATCAGACCCCAGTCCTACAGGTAGTGGAACCTCTGAACTCTCCATCAGACCCCAGTCCTACAGGTAGTGGAACCTCTGAACTCTCCTTCAGACCCCAGTCCTAACTACCTACAGGTAATGGAACCTCTGAACTCTCCTTCAGACCCCAGTCCTACAGGTAGTGGAACCTCTGAACTCTCCATCAGACCCCAGTCCTACAGGTAGTGGAACCTCTGAACTCTCCTTCAGACCCCAGTCCTAACTACCTACAGGTAGTGGAACCTCTGAACTCTCCATCAGACCCCAGTCCTACAGGTAATGGAACCTCTGAACTCTCCATCAGACCCCAGTCCTAACTATCTACAGGTAATGGAACCTCTGAACTCTCCATCAGACCCCAGTCCTAACTACCTACAGATTATTGAAAATTAGTTATTTTAGTATTTCTCCAGTATTTTATTTATTTATTTTTTATTTAACCTTTATTTAACCAGGTAGGCCAGTTGAGAACAAGTTCTCATTTACAACTGCGACCTGGCCAAGATAAAGCATAGCAGTGCGACACAAACAACAACACAGAGTTACACACAGAATAAACAAACGTACAGTCAATAACACAATAGAAAAAAATCTATATTCAGTGTGTACAAATGAAGAAAGATTATGGAGGTAAGATAATAAATAGGCCGTAGTGGCGAAATAATTACAATTTAGCAATTAAACACTGGAGTGATAGATGTGCAGAAGATGAATGTGCAAATAGAGATACTGGGGTGCAAAGGATCAAAATAAATAACAATATGGGGATGAGGTAGAGTAGGTTTCCTCTAAGGGAATGCCTCCACTTCTATGTCGAAGATAATTCAACAAAAGACAAAACACTACAGTACATACTACAGTATACTACAATCCATCCACAAAAACACTACAGTACATACTACAGTATACTACAATCCACAAAAACACTACTACAAATACTACACACATCACACCATCCATGTGATCATCGATACCCGCCAAGTGACATCACAGGTCACACCAGTCATGTCATCATCGATACCCACCAAGTGACATCACAGGTCACACCAGTCATGTCATCATCGATACCCACCAAGTGACATCACAGGTCACACCAGTCATGTCATCATCGATACGCACCATGTGACATCACAGGTCACTTGAAAAAGACAAGGACAGCAGCACACACTAGGAGCTCAGATGCAATAATTGAATATTACCAATGCGTTGTGTCTTTTTTATCCTGGCCTTGTAAAGTAGCCTATCCATAAAATGTTTAAATGGTATATTCGTCAAGAGTGTCTTGAATTGAAAATACACTGCACATTCTAAAATATGCACATATATGCCTTGTTCGATTATTTAGCTTGTTCAAGTATCCAATATCCAGCTCCAAGGAGCGCCTCTCATCCGGTTACCACAAACGCACTCCTCCAAACGTATTTAACTGATTCAGTTCTATAATGCAATATCAATGGTAGGCATAGTTTATATCATCGATACCCACCAAGTGACATCACAGGTCACACCAGTCATGTGATCATCGATACGCACCATGTGACATCACAGGTCACACCAGTCACGTGATCATCGATACGCACCATGTGACATCACAGGTCACACCAGTCACGTGATCATCGATACGCACCATGTGACATCACAGGTCACACCAGTCATGTGATCATCGATACGCACCATGTGACATCACAGGTCACTTGAAAAAGACAAGGACAGCAGCACACACTAGGAGCTCAGATGCAATAATTGAATATTACCACCGTTTGGAGGGACAAGCTGTCTTCATCAGGGTATAATGACAAACACTGTGGAGTTACTAGTTTATATCGTGTCAAAGGACACACACAGGTGTCTGTAATCATGGCCAGGTGTGGCCTGATATCATTGGTTCATTCTCAGATACAAGAATATACCAAAACATGAATGGATAGTATATGATCACAGGTACAATTTGGCACCATGGACCTACAAAAACATTCACAATAAATGGCAAAATCCCAGTAATCACTAGAATGGTTTCAGATCAAAGTCTACGTTGAGACCGAAGGGACAAAGGGTCTTTAAATTAAAGATCCAGGCAGCCTCTCGTTTGAACAATAAATAAGAAATAAATAATAACAATAAATTGTCGAGGTCACCCTCTCTCCTGGGGTGGGCAGGGTAGCCTAGTGGTTAGAGCGTTGGACTAGTAACCGAAAGGTTGCAAGTTCATATCCCTGAGCTGACAAGGTACAAATCTGTCGTTCTGCCCCTGAACAGGCAGTTAACCCACTGTTCCTAGGCCGTCATTGAAAATAAGAATTTGTTCTTAACTGACTTGCCTAGTAAAATAAAGGTAAAAATGAATAGTGTCTGACTTTTACCGTGGCATTAATAGTGTCTGACTGTTACCGTGGCATTAATAGTGTCTGACTGTTACCTTGGCATTAATAGTGTCTGACTGTTACCGTGGCATTAATAGTGTCTGACTGTTACCGTGGCATTAATAGTGTCTGACTGTTACCGTGGCATTAATAGTGTCTGACTGTTACCGTGGCATTAATAGTGTCTGACTGTTACCGTGGCATTAATAGTGTCTGACTGTTACCGTGGCATTAATAGTGTCTGACTGTGCCCTACCCTGGGAGAAGGAGTGAGCTCATGCAGGGTAAACTATAGTGACCCAAACTGATGTCAACCATCCCAAAACATTCACAAGAGGCTTGCTGTTGTTAGTCCTCTGAAATATAACCGTGTTGTGTGCACACCAACACGGCAGCAACACAACAGCCCTAATCTACATACTTTGGGCATTATTTTCAGCTCCTGAAACACAGGAGTCATGGTTGCTGATTAAAGGGCCTATGTAGATATTCAATTTTTTTTTTAACTGCAGTTTCCAGCTAAATTAACAAATGTCTATACTGTATTTCTGATCAATTTGATGTTATTTTAATGGACCAAAAAAAAACTGCTTTTCTTTTCAAAAATAAGGACATCTCTAAGGGACCTCAAACTTTTGATCGGTAGTGTATATTTTGTATGTGTTTATGTTTGTAGTAAAAACTGTGGGGCTCAAAACAGGTGGACTGTGCTGTGGACTGCAAATGGGTTCAACTTAACGTATTTAGCAAATATAGGTCTCCATTTTGTTATTTTGTTTCTGCCATTTAACAAACTATAATGGACTAACATTGGAATTGGGAGTTGATATCCAAGGCCATAAATAAAAGACCGTAAATACACAACTTGAAGCAACCACATACATCGCCATGGAGCACGTTCTGATTGGCCGGTGAGGGGCCAAGCCTCGACACAACCACAACGTGTTTAAAACCCAGCACATTCGCGCCAACTAAAACCCAGTACATTCGCGTCAACTAAAACCCAGTACATTCGCGTCAACTAAAACCCAGCACATTCGCGCCAACTAAAACGCAGTACATTCGCGTCAACTAAAACCCAGCACATTCGCGCCAACTAAAACCCAGTACATTCGCACCAACTTCAGCAAGTGCACCGATAACTGTGAAAATAGCAAAACTATTTCTGACACACTGCTGAACCTATAGCGCTACTGCCTGCACCTAGATTTACCATTGTGTCAGGTTTGTTAACATAGATCCCTTAGATGTACCACTGTGTTAGGTTTGTTAAAATAGATCCCTTAGATGTACCATTGTGTTAGGTTTGTTAAATAGATCCTTAGATGTACCATTGTGTTAGGTTTGTTAAAATAGATCCCTTAGATGTACCATTGTGTTAGGTTTGTTAAAATAGATCCCTTAGATGTACCATTGTGTTAGGTTTGTTAAAATAGATCCCTTAGATTTACCATTGTGTTAGGTTTGTTAAAATAGATCCCTTAGATGTACCATTGTGTTAGGTTCGTTAACATAGATCCCTTAGATGTACCATTGTGTTAGGTTCGTTAAAATAGATCCCTTAGATTTACCATTGTGTTAGGTTTGTTAAAAATAGAGCCCTTCGAGACAAACAAACAGAAAAACAGACATGCGGCTAGCCAGCTGGCTGGTGTCTCATGTTCAGGTTTTGGCGTTTCGTCTAATTTACGAGGGCAGGAGAGTGTCTAGACTAAGAAAAGAAGAAACCTGTCCCTCTAGCACTACCAAGACTCATCCCAAATCCCTATACCCTTCAGCCTCTCCTCTCCCCTCCCTGCTCTAGCCTCTCCCCTCCCTGCCACAGCCTCTCCTCTCCACTCCCTGACCCTACCACAGCATCACCTATCCCCTACCTGCCCCAGTCTCTCCTCTCCCTCCCTGCCCCAGCCTCTCCTCTCCCCTCCCTGCTCCAGCCTCTCCCCTCCCTGCCACAGCCTCTCCTCTCCACTCCCTGACCCTACCACAGCATCACCTATCCCCTACCTGCCCCAGCCTCTCCTCTCCCCTCCCTGCTCCAGCCTCTCCCCTCCCTGCCACAGCCTCTCCTCTCCACTCCCTGACCCTACCACAGCATCACCTATCCCCTACCTGCCCCAGTCTCTCCTCTTCCTCCCTGCCCCAGCCTCTCCTCTCCCCTCCCTGCTCCAGCCTCTCCTCTCCTCTCCCCTCCCTGCCCCAGTCTCTCCTCTCCCTCCCTGCCCCAGCCTCTCCCCTCCCTGCCCCAGCCTCTCCTCTCCCCTCCCTGCCCCAGTCTCTCCTCTCCCTCCCTGCCCCAGTCTCTCCTCTCCCCTCCCTGCCCCAGTCTCTCCTCTCCCTCCCTGCCCCAGCCTCTCCCCTCCCTGCCCCAGACTCTCCTCTCCCTCCCTGCCCCAGCCTCTCCCCTCCCTGCCCCATCCTCTCCCCTACCTGCCCCAGTCTCTCCTCTCCCTCCCTGCCCCAGTCTCTCCTCTCCCCTCCCTGCCCCAGTCTCTCCTCTCCCTGCCCCAGCCTCTCCCCTCCCTGCCCCAGCCTCTCCTCTCCCTCCCTGCCCCAGCCTCTCCTCTCCCCTCCCTTCCCCAGTCTCTCCTCTCCCCTCCCTGCCCCAGCCTCTCCTCTCCCCTCCCTGCCCCAGCATCTCCTCTCCCCTCCCTGCCCCAGTGTCTCCTCTCCCTCCCTGCCCGTCTCTCCTCTCCCTCCCTGCCCCAGTCTCTCCTCTCCCCTCCCTGCCCCAGTCTCTCCTCTCCCCTCCCTGCCCCAGTCTCTCCTCTCCCCTCCCTGCCCCAGCCTCTCCCCTCCCCTCCCTGCCCCAGCATCTCCTCTCCCCTCCCTGCCCCAGTCTCTCCTCTCCCCTCCCTGCCCCAGCCTCTCCCCTCCCCTCCCTGCCCCAGCATCTCCTCTCCCCTCCCTGCCCCAGCCTCTCCTCTCCCATCCCCCGCCTCTACTCTCCCAATCTATCCTCTTCCCTCACTGCCCCAGACTCTCCTCTCCCTGCCTCTCCTCTCCCCCTCCCTGCCCCTCCTCTCCTCCCCCTGCCCCATCCTCTCCTCTCCCCTCCCTGCCCCATCCTCTCCTCCCCCCTCCCTGCCCCATCCTCTCCTCTCCCCTCCCTGCCCCATCCTCTCCTCCCCCCTCCCTGCCACAGCATCTCCTCTCCCCTCCCTGCCCCAGTCTCTCCTCTCCCCTCCCTGCCCCAGTCTCTCCTCTCCCTCCCTGCCCCAGCCTCTCCCCTCCCTGCCCCAGCCTCTCCTCTCCCCTCCCTGCCCCAGTCTCTCCTCTCCCTCCCTGCCCCAGCCTCTCCCCTCCCTGCCCCAGCCTCTCCTCTCCCCTCCCTGCCCCAGCCTCTCCTCTCCCATCCCCCGCCTCTACTCTCCCAATCTATCCTCTTCCCTCACTGCCCCAGACTCTCCTCTCCCTGCCTCTCCTCCCCCCTCCCTGCCCCATCCTCTCCTCTCCCCTCCCTGCCCCATCCTCTCCTCTCCCCTCCCTGCCCCTGTCTCTCCAATCCCCTCCCTGCCCCAGCCTCTCCTCTCCCCTCCCTGCCCCAGCCTCTCACCTCCCTGCCCCAGCCTCTCCTCTCCCTCACTGCCCCAGCCTCTCCTCTCCCAGCCTCTCCCCTCTCCCCCTCCTAGCCTCTTCTCTCCCCTCTCCTAGCCTCTCTTCTCCCCTTTCCTTGCCCCTCCTCTCCACCCTTCTTTTCCCAGCCTCTACTCTCTTCCCATCCTACCCCAGCCCCTTCTCTCCCAGCTTCTCCTCTCCCAGCCT
Source organism: Oncorhynchus kisutch (assembly GCF_002021735.2). NCBI lineage: Eukaryota > Metazoa > Chordata > Actinopteri > Salmoniformes > Salmonidae > Oncorhynchus > Oncorhynchus kisutch. Next base: position 5,218,366 of record NC_034181.2, read on the forward strand.
CAGGCTCCCCCCTCTACCACACCCCAATACTCCCCTCTTATAGCCTCTCCTCTCCCCTCCCAGCCTCTCTCCTCCTCTCCTAGCCTATCCTCTCCTATCATAGCCTCTCCTCTCCCCTCCTCTACCAGCATCTCTCCTCCTCCCAGCTTCTCCTCTCCCAGCCTCAGGCTCACCCCTCTACCCCACCCCTAGCCTCTCCTCTCCAAGCCCATCCTCCTCTCATTGCCTCTCCTCTCTTCTCCCCTCCTCTCATAGCCTCTCCTCTCCCTTCCCTTCCCTCCCCTGCCTCACCTCCTCGCCCAGCTTCTCCTCTCCCAGCTCCTCTCCCAGCCTCTCCTCTCCCCTCCCCTCCCCTCCCAGCCTCAGGCTCTCCCCTCTACCCCACCCCTAGCCTCTCCTCCCCCCTCCTCTCTTCTCCTCTCCCAGCCGCTCCTCTCTTCTCCCCTCATCTCCTTATCTCTCCTCTCCCTTCTCTCCCCTGCCTCACCTACTCCTCTCCCAGCCTCTCCTCTCCCAGCCTTTTCTCTTCCCTCTCCTCCAAGCCTCAGGCTCTCCCCTCTACCCCATGCCTCTCCTCTCCAGGCTTCTCCTCCCCCATCCCAGTCCCTCTCCCAGTCTCTCCTCTCACCTACTCTCCCAGCCTCTCCTCTCCACTCTCCTCCTCTCTTCTCCTCTCTCATCCTCTCCTCTCCCCTCTTTACCTAGGACCCAGGTCTGGCCTAACATGATAGGTGTGACCCTGGGTGCAAAAGGAAAACCAGATCAAAGGGTCTGAGGAGCAGCCCTGGAAAAACATTTGGGCTGACAACCGACGGAGTATCTGTCAGAAGGGGGGTTCCTCACTGGGCCCGATCAGGTTACCTCCGCACATCCACATGAAAGAGCCACGCTAATCCACATACACGGCCCCTTTCACCCCTTCTCCCTGACTCCTCATCCTCCCTCACCCCTCCTCCTCCCTCCCCCCCCACCCCTCACCCCTACCTCCCCATAGAACCCTCTACACCTCATACCTCCGCATAGAACCCCGTACACCTCCTACCTCCCCATAGAACCCCCTACACCTCCTACCTCCCCATAGAACCCCCTACACCCCCTACCTCCCCATAGAACCCTCTACACCTCATACCTCCCCATAGAACCCTCTACACCTCATACCTCCCCATAGAACCCTCTACACCTCATACCTCCGCATAGAACCCCGCACACCTCCTACCTCCCCATAGAACCCCCTACACCTCCTACCTCCCCATAGAACCCCCTACACCTCCTACCTCCCCATAGAACCCCCTACACCTCCTACCTCCCCATAGAACCCCCTACACCCCCTACCTCCCCATAGAACCCCCTACACCCCCTACCTCCCCATAGAACCCTCTACACCTCATACCTCCCCATAGAACCCTCTACACCTCATACCTCCCCATAGAACCCTCTACACCTCATACCTCCACATAGAACCCTCTACACCTCATACCTCCCCATAGAACCCCCTATACCTCCTACCTCCCCATAGAACCCCCTACACCTCCTACCTCCCATAGAACCCCCTACCTCCCCATAGAACCCTCTACACCTCCTACCTCCCCATAGAACCCCCTACCTCCCCATAGAACCCCCTACACCCCCTACCTCCCCATAGAACCCTCTACACCTCATACCTCCCCATAGAACCCTCTACACCTCATACCTCCCCATAGAACCCCCTACACCTCCTACCTCCCCATAGAACCTCCCCATAGAACCTCCCCATAGAACCTCCCCATAGAACCCCTCTACACTCCCTACCTCCCCATAGAACCCTCTACACCTCATACCTCCCCATAGAACCCCCTACACCTCCTGCCTCCTACCTCCCCATAGAACCCTCTACACCTCATACCTCCCCATAGAACCCCCTACACCTCCTGCCTCCTACCTCCCCATAGAACCCTCTACACCTCATACCTCCCCATAGAACCCCCTACACCTCCTGCCTCCTACCTCCACATAGAACCCCCTACGCCTCCTGCCTCCTACCTCCACATAGAACCCCCCTACACCTCCTACCTCCACATAGAACCCCCTACACCCCCCGCCTCCCCATAGAACCCCCTACACCTCCTGCCTACCCATAGAACCCCCTACACCTCCTGCCTCCCCATAGAACCCCCTACACCTCCTACCTCCCCATAGAACCCCCTACAACTCCTACCTCCCCATAGAACCCCCTACACCTCCTACCTCCCCATAGAACCCCCTACACCTCCTACCTCCCCATAGAACTCCCTACACCTCCTACCTCCCCATAGAACCCCCTACACCTCCTACCTCCCCATAGAACCCACTACACCCCCTACCTCCCCATAGAACCCCCTACACCCCCTACCTCCCCATAGAACCCCCGACACCTCCTACCTCCCCATAGAACCCCCGACACCTCCTACCTCCCCATAGAACCCCATACACCTCCTACCTCCTACCTCCCCATAGAACCCACTACACCCCCTACACCCCCTACCTCCCCATAGACCCCCCTACATCCCCATAGAACCCACTACACCCCCTACCTCCCCATAGAACCCCCTACACCTCCTACCTCCCCATAGAACCCCCTACACCTCATACCTCCCCATAGTACCCCCTACACCTCCTGCCTCCTACCTCCACATAGAACCCCCTACACCCCCCACCTCCCCATAGAACCCCCTACACCCCCTGCCTCCCCATAGAACCCTCTACACCTCCTACCTCCCCATAGAACCCCCTACACCTCCTACCTCCCCATAGAACCCTCTACACCTCCTACCTCCCCATAGAACCCTCTACACCTCCTACCTCCCCATAGAACCCTCTACACCCCCTGCCTCCCCATAGAACCCTCTACACCTCCTACCTCCCCATAGAACCCTCTACACCTCCTACCTCCCCATAGAACCCCCTACACCTCATACCTCCCCATAGAACCCCCTACACCTCCTGCCTCCTACCTCCACATAGAACCCCCTACACCCCCTACCTCCCCATAGAACCCCCTACACCTCCTGCCTCATACCTCCCCATAGAACCCTCTACACCTCATACCTCCCCATAGAACCCCCTACACCTCCTACCTCCCCATAGAACCCCCTACACCTCCTGCCTCATACCTCCCCATAGAACCCTCTACACCTCATACCTCCCCATAGAACCCCCTACACCTCATACCTCCCCATAGAACCCCCTACACCCCCTGCCTCATACCTCCCCATAGAACCCCCTACACCTCCTACCTCCCCATAGAACCCCCTACACCTCCTGCCTCATACCTCCCCATAGAACCCTCTACACCTCATACCTCCCCATAGAACCCCCTACACCTCATACCTCCCCATAGAACCCCCTACACCTCCTGCCTCATACCTCCCCATAGAACCCTCTACACCTCATACCTCCCCATAGAACCCCATACACCCCCTAGAACAGGGATCATCAACTAGATTCAGCTGTGGGATGATGTTTTATGGAGTGGATGTTTGGGGGGCTGGAACATAATTCCTAATCATTTGTAGAATGCAAATTGACAGCAAGAAGAAACCCAAACAGATATAATATTTGACTAAAACATAATAATTTCGAACCTCCCTAAGAATTGTACATGATCATATCTATCTTATTATTATGCGTGGGAACACTTTGGAACCGAAATCCAGAATTAAAATCACTTGAAGCTGATGGTGATTTTACAGTCTTTTATGTCCCAATTTTTCAGGAAACAACCCCCCCAACCACCCTAGATGCACTAAACCCCCTAAACTACCCTAGACTCCCTACACTACTCTACACTACCCTAGACCCCCTCTAGACTCCCTACACTACCCTACACTACCCTAGACTCCCTCTAGACCCCCTACACTACCCTAGACCCCCTCTAGACTCCCTACACTACCCTACACTACCCTAGACCCCCTCTAGACTCCCTACACTACCCTAGACCCCCTCTAGACTCCCTACACTACCCTAGACCCCCTCTAGACTCCCTACACTACCCTAGACCCCCTCTAGACCCCCTACACTACCCTAGACCCCCTCTAGACTCCCTACACTACCCTAGACTCCCTCTAGACCCCCTGCACTACCCTAGACCCCCTCTAGACTCCCTACACTACCCTAGCCTCCCTCTAGACCCCCTACACTACCCTAGACCCCCTCTAGACTCCCTACACTACCCTAGACTCCCTCTAGTTCCCCTACACTACCCTAGACCCCTACACTACCCTAGACCCCCTACACTACCCTAGACCCCTCTAGACTCCCTACACCACCCTAGACCCCCTACACCAACCTAGACCCCCATAGACCCCCTACACTACCCTAGACCCTCTAAACCCCCCTAGACCCCCAACACTACCCTAGACCCCCTACACCAACCTAGACCCCCTACACTACCCTAGATCCCCTACACTACCCTAGACCCCCTACATTACCCTAGACCCACTACACTACCCTAGATGCCCTACACTACCCTAGATGCCCTACACTACCCTAGACCCCCTACATTACCCTAGACCCCCTACACTACCCTAGATGCCCTACACTACCCTAGACCCCCTACATTACCCTAGACCCCCTACATTACCCTAGACCCCCTACACTACCCTAGATGCCCCACACTACCCTAGACCCCCTACACTACCCTAGACCCCTACACTACCCTAGACCCCCTACACTACCCTAGACCCCCTACACTACCCTAGAACCTCTAAACCCCCCTAGACGCCCTACACTACCCTAGACCCCCTACACTACCCTAGACCCCCTACACTACCCTAGACCCCCTACACTACCCTAGAACCTCTAAACCCCCCTAGACGCCCTACACTACCCTAGAACCTCTAAACCCCCCTAGACCCCCTACACTACCCTAGAACCTCTAAACCCCCCTAGACGCCAGACAGGAGTAGTATAGAGCAGTGTGTGGGGAGGTGAGTATGTGTGTGTGTGTGTGTGTGTGTGCGTGCGTGCGTGCGTGTGCGTGCGTGTGTGTGTGTGTGTGCGTGGTTGCATCCTTGCATGTTTGTGCACGTCTGTGTGTTTGTCCTGTCCTGTGTGTGTGTGTGTGTGTGTGTGTGTGTGTGTGTGTGTGTGTGTGTGTGTGTGTGTGTGTGTGCGTGCGGTGCACGCGCATGCCTGTCTGCCTGTGTGTGGGTCAGCGGTGCTGTAAATCTCCATGTCAGTGACAGGAACATTACCATAAATCTGCCCCAACACTAATTTGATGGGATGGGCTGTATCTGTCTGGTCAGAGGGGAGAAGGGGCCAGTCTAGACAGCCCTATTGAGGAACACTGCAGCCTACTACTGGCTTGTTGTTTGTGTTCCCTGTTACCATCTGGAGTCGGCAATGATCACCCACCGGCGCGGGTCTCACCAACACACACCGCTCAGTGGGCCATTTTCACCGGCATTGTGAAGGATCTTTGCAGGCTCACTTTAAGGCCTTAGAAAGGCACATATTTTTGTTACTGGTAAACCTCAAGGGGCCAGTTTCAGTGACCCAAATTTACACTGAACAAAAAATATATAAAATACAACATGTAAAGTGCTGGTCCCATGTTTCATGACCTGAAATAAATAAACAATTGGGGCTATACATTTGTTTACATTCCTGTTAGTGAGCATTTCTCCTTTGCTAAGATAATCCATCCATCCAGCATATCAAGAAGCTGATTAAACAGCATGAACATTACACAGGTGCACCTTGTGCTGGGGACAATAAAAGGCCACTCTAAAATGTGCAGTTTTGTCACACAACACAATGCCACAGATGTCTCAAGTTTTGAGGGAGCGTGCAATTGGCATGCTGACTGCAGGAATGCCCACCAGAGCTGTTGCCAGAGAACGTTAATTTCTCTACCATAAGCCGCCTCCAACGTCATTTTAGAGAATTTGGCAGTCCAACCGGCCTCAACACGTGTAACCACGCCAGCAAAGGACCTCCACATCCGGCTTCATCACCTGTGGGATCGTCTGAGACCAGCCACCTAGACAGCTGATGAAACTGTGGGTTTTACACAAACTAAGAATTTCTTCACAAACAGTCTCATGGAAACTCATCTGCGTACTCGTCGTCCCTTGACCTGACTGCAGTTCAGCGTCGTAACTGACTTCGGAGGGCAAATGCTCACCTTCGATGACCACTGGCACGCTGGAGAAGTGGGCTCTTCACGGATGAATCCTGGTTTCAGCTGTACCGGGAAGATGGCAGACAGCGTGTATGGTGTCATGTGGGTGAGCAGTTAGCTGATTATCAACGTTGTGAACAGAGTGCCCCATGGTGGCGATAGGGTTATTGTTACAAGCAGGGTTAAGCTACAGACAACGTACACAATTGCATGTTATTAATGTCAATTTGAATGCACAGAGATACTGTGACAAGATCCTGAGGCCCATTGTCGTACCATTCATCCTCCTCCATCACCTCATGTTTCAGTATGATAATGCACAGGCACATGTCGCAAGGATCTGTACACACTTCCCGGAAGCTGAAAATGTCCCAGTTCTTCCGTGGCCTGCATACTCACCAGACATGTCACCCAATGAGCATGTTTGGGATGCTCTGGATAAACGTGTACGACAACCTGTTCCAGTTCCCACCAATATCCAGCGACTTCACACAGCCATTGAAGAGGAGTGGAACAACATTCTACAGGCCACAATCAACAGCCTGATCAACTCTATGTGAAGGAGATGTGACTCACTGCATGAGGCAAATGGTGGTCACACCAGATACTGAGTGGTTTTCTGATCCACACCAGATACTGAGTGGTTTTCTGATCCACACCAGATACTGACTGGTTTTCTGATCCACACCGGATACTGACTGGTTTTCTGATCCACACCGGATACTGACTGGTTTTCTGATCCACACCAGATACTGACTGGTTTTCTGATCCACACCAGATACTGACTGGTTTTCTGATCCACACCAGATACTGACTGGTTTTCTGATCCACACCAGATACTGACTGGTTTTCTGATCCACACCAGATACTGACTGGTTTTCTGATCCACACCAGATACTGACTGGTTTTCTGATCCACACCAGATACTGACTGGTTTTCTGATCCACACCAGATACTGACTGGTTTTCTGATCCACACCGGATACTGACTGGTTTTCTGATCCACACCAGATACTGACTGGTTTTCTGATCCACACCAGATACTGACTGGTTTTCTGATCCACACCAGATACTGACTGGTTTTCTGATCCACACCAGATACTGACTGGTTTTCAGATCCACACCAGATACTGACTGGTTTTCAGATCCACACCAGATACTGACTGGTTTTCAGATCCACACCAGATACTGACTGGTTTTCAGATCCACACCAGATACTGACTGGTTTTCAGATCCACACCAGATACTGACTGGTGTTCTGATCCACACCAGATACTGACTGGTGTTCTGATCCACACCAGATACTGACTGGTTTTCTGATCCACACCGGATACTGACTGGTTTTCTGATCCACACCAGATACTGACTGGTTTTCTGATCCACACCAGATACTGACTGGTTTTCTGATCCACACCAGATACTGACTGGTTTTCTGATCCACACCAGATACTGACTGGTTTTCTGATCCACACCAGATACTGACTGGTTTTCTGATCCACACCAGATACTGACTGGTTTTCTGATCCACACCAGATACTGACTGGTGTTCTGATCCACACCAGATACTGACTGGTGTTCTGATCCACACCAGATACTGACTGGTTTTCTGATCCACACCAGATACTGACTGGTTTTCTGATCCACACCGGATACTGACTGGTTTTCTGATCCACACCAGATACTGACTGGTTTTCTGATCCACACCAAATACTGACTGGTTTTCTGATCCACACCAGATACTGACTGGTTTTCTGATCCACACCAGATACTGACTGGTGTTCTGATCCACACCAGATACTGACTGGTTTTCTGATCCACACCGGATACTGACTGGTTTTCTGATCCACACCGGATACTGACTGGTTTTCTGATCCACACCAGATACTGACTGGTTTTCTGATCCACACCAGATACTGACTGGTTTTCTGATCCACACCAGATACTGACTGGTTTTCTGATCCACACCAGATACTGACTGGTTTTCTGATCCACACCAGATACTGACTGGTTTTCTGATCCACACCAGATACTGACTGGTTTTCTGATCCACACCAGATACTGACTGGTTTTCTGATCCACACCAGATACTGACTGGTTTTCTGATCCACACCGGATACTGACTGGTTTTCTGATCCACACCAGATACTGACTGGTTTTCTGATCCACACCAGATACTGACTGGTTTTCTGATCCACACCAGATACTGACTGGTTTTCTGATCCACACCAGATACTGACTGGTTTTCAGATCCACACCAGATACTGACTGGTTTTCAGATCCACACCAGATACTGACTGGTTTTCAGATCCACACCAGATACTGACTGGTTTTCAGATCCACACCAGATACTGACTGGTTTTCAGATCCACACCAGATACTGACTGGTGTTCTGATCCACACCAGATACTGACTGGTGTTCTGATCCACACCAGATACTGACTGGTTTTCTGATCCACACCGGATACTGACTGGTTTTCTGATCCACACCAGATACTGACTGGTTTTCTGATCCACACCAGATACTGACTGGTTTTCTGATCCACACCAGATACTGACTGGTTTTCTGATCCACACCAGATACTGACTGGTTTTCTGATCCACACCAGATACTGACTGGTTTTCTGATCCACACCAGATACTGACTGGTTTTCTGATCCACACCAGATACTGACTGGTGTTCTGATCCACACCAGATACTGACTGGTGTTCTGATCCACACCAGATACTGACTGGTTTTCTGATCCACACCAGATACTGACTGGTTTTCTGATCCACACCGGATACTGACTGGTTTTCTGATCCACACCAGATACTGACTGGTTTTCTGATCCACACCAAATACTGACTGGTTTTCTGATCCACACCAGATACTGACTGGTTTTCTGATCCACACCAGATACTGACTGGTGTTCTGATCCACACCAGATACTGACTGGTGTTCTGATCCACACCAGATACTGACTGGTTTTCTGATCCACACCAGATACTGACTGGTGTTCTGATCCACACCAGATACTGACTGGTTTTCTGATCCACACCAGATACTGACTGGTGTTCTGATCCACACCAGATACTGACTGGTTTTCTGATCCACACCAGATACTGACTGGTTTTCTGATCCACACCAGATACTGACTGGTTTTCTGATCCACACCAGATACTGACTGGTGTTCTGATCCACACCAGATACTGACTGGTTTTCTGATCCACACCAGATACTGACTGGTTTTCTGATCCACACCGGATACTGACTGGTTTTCAGATCCACACCAGATACTGACTGGTGTTCTGATCCACACCAGATACTGACTGGTTTTCTGATCCACACCAGATACTGACTGGTTTTCTGATCCACACACCCTATTTTCTTAAGGTCGTTGTGACCAACTGATTCATATCTGTATTCTCAGTCATGGGAAATCCATAGATTATTTATAGATTATAATTTATTCATTTTAATTGACTGATTTCCTCATATGAACTGTAACTCAGTAAAATCCTTGACATTGTTGCATGTTGCGTTTCTATTTTTGTTCAGTGTAGTTTAGTTCTGGACTAACAAACACTTTCAATGATTTCCTAAAGACTCTCCATTGAACATGGTGTTAAGTCCAGGACTACCAGCCTACAGTGTAGCTAGAGTATAGCCCAGCAGCTGAGGTATGGCTGAGGCCCAACCCCCACCAGACATAGTGACCTAGCTGCTGTCCTGCATTGTGGGACACTAGTCAGTAGAGAACCCTGTCCTGCCTTGTGGGACACAAGTTAGTAGAGGCCCCTGTCCTGCCTTGTGGGACACTAGTCAGTAGAGGCCCCTGTCCTGCTTTGTGGGACACTAGTCAGTAGAGGCCCCTGTCCTGCCCTCCAGTGGATGCCTCTGACCCTGGCCCGTGTCCTGGCCAGACCTTTTCCTCTCCAGGCCCAGAGAGAGGAAACCAGACCAGGGCCTGACCAGGACCTAACCAGGAATTACCAGACCAGTGCCTAACCAGGAGATACCAGACCAGTGCCTAGCCAGGAGATACCAGACCAGTCCCTAACCAGGAGACATCAGACCAGGGCCTAACCAGGAGATACCAGACCAGGGCCTAACCCGGAGATACCAGACCAGGGCCTAACCAGGAGATACCAGACCAGGGCCTAACCAGGAGATACCAGACCAGGGCCTAACCATGAGACATCAGACCAGGGCCTAACCAGGAGATACCAGACCAGGGCCTAACCAGGAGATACCAGACCAGTGCCTAACCAGAAGATACCAGACCAGGACCTAACCATGAGAGACCAGACCAGGGCCTAACCAGGAGACATCAGACCAGGGCCTGACCATGAGAGCAGCCATGCTGCTAACCACCAGGCCTCATTACACTCTTAGAAAAAAAGGTTCCAACTGGGTTCTTCAACTGTTCCCAGAAGATAACCTTTTTTGGGGGGTCACAGTAGAACCCTTATTTATATTCCTTGATAGCGCCCGCCTGAATGCTCCCTCTCCTCCCTCCTCCCTCCCTCCCTCCCTCCCTCGCTCCTCTCCTCCTCCAGCCCTCCGGCCCCCTATCTACCCCCTTTCCATGTGGAGAGGGTTCTACATGGAATCAAAAAGGTTCTACCTGGAACCAAAATGGTTCTACCTGGACCACAAAAACAGTTCTTAAAAGGGTTTTCCTATGGGGAGAGCCGAAGAACCCTTTTAGGTTCTAGATAGCAACTGTTTTTCTAAGTGTGTACTCAGGCTGGCGTGAAGTGGAGCCTGATAGGGCGGGGCCCGTTCACAAAGGGCATCTACTCCAGCCTGTGTGTGTCGATGAGAGAGAGAGAGTTCCCCCTAGGAGAACAGGTGACAGATTCAAGAGTGACAGAGCTTCCAGCCAGCACCACCACGGACGGCTCCTTGTCACTCCTCTTCACACCGCCGGGGGCTCCAGAGGGGGGCGAGAGACGGGGGGCAGCCTGGTTTGTTGTGCTTCTTTAATTACCTTAATCTGGATGTCCCAAATGACCACGCTGTGAAGAGTTCAAATGTAGGTAGCGAGACACATAGAACCTCTAAACAACCTTTTGTCCAACATGTCTCTGGACCCACTCACTGTCACAGTCATACGCTGGACCTAGTTTTGTCCCATGGAATAAATGTGGTGGATCTTAATGTTTTTCCTCATAATCCTGGACTATCGGACCACCATTTTATTACGTTTGCAATTGCAACAAATAATCTGCTCAGACCCCAACCAAGGAACATCAAAAGTCGTGCTATAATTTCACAGACAACACAAAGATTCCTTGATGCCCTTCCAGACTCCCTCTGCCTACCCAAGGACGCCAGAGGACAAAAATCAGTTAACCACCTAACTGAGGATCTCAATTTAACCTTGCGCAATACCCTAGATGCAGTTGCACCCCTAAAAACTAAAAAAAAATCTCAGAAGAAACTAGCTCCCTGGTACACAGAAAATACCCGAGCTCTGAAGCAAGCTTCCAGAAAATTGGAACGGAAATGGCGCCACACCAAACTGGAAGTCTTCCGACTAGCTTGGAATGACGTTACCGTGCAGTACCGAAGAGCCCTTACTGCTGCTCGATCATCCTATTTTTCTAACTTAATTGAGGAAAATAAGAACAATCCGAAATTCCTTTTTGACACTGTCGCAAAGCTAACTAAAAAACAGTATTCCCCAAGAGAGGATGACTTTCACTTGTGATAAATTCATGAACTTCTTTGAGGAAAAGATTATGATTATTAGAAAGCAAATTATGGACTCCTCTTTAAACCTGCGTATTCCGCCAAACCTCAGTTGTCCTGAGTCTGCACAACTCTGCCAGGACCTAGGATCAAGAGAGACGCTCAAGTGTTTTAGTACTATATCTCTTGACACAATGATGAAAATAATCATGGCCTCTAAACCTTCAAGCTGCATACTGGACCCTATTCCAACTAAACTACTGAAAGAGCTGCTTCCTGTGCTTGGCCCTCCTATGTTGAACATAATAAACGGCTCTCTATCCACTGGATGTGTACCAAACTCACTAAAAGTGGCAGTAATAAAGCCTCTCTTGAAAAAGCCAAACCTTGACCCAGAAAATATAAAAAACTATCGGCCTATATCGAATCTTCCATTCCTCTCAAAAATTTTAGAGAAGGCTGTTGCGCAGCAACTCACTGCCTTCCTGAAGACAAACAATGTATACGAAATGCTTCAGTCTGGTTTTAGACCCCATCATAGCACTGAGACGGCACTTGTGAAGGTGGTAAATGACATTTTAATGGCATCGGACCGAGGCTCTGCCCTCGTGCTCCTAGACCTTAGTGCTGCTTTTGATACCATCGATCACCACATTCTTTTGGAGAGATTGGAAACCCAAATTGGTCTACACGGACATGTTCTGGCCTGGTTTAGATCTTATCTGTCGGAAAGATATCAGTTTGTCTCTGTGAATGGTTTGTCCTCTGACAAATCAACTGTACATTTCGGTGTTCCTCAAGGTTCCGTTTTAGGACCACTATTGTTTTCACTATATATTTTACCTCTTGGGGATGTTATTCGAAAACATAATGTTAACTTTCACTGCTATGCGGATGACACACAGCTGTACATTTCAATGAAACATGGTGAAGCCCCAAAATTGCCCTCGCTAGAAGCATGTGTTTCAGACATAAGGAAGTGGATGGCTGCAAACTTTCTACTATTAAACTCGGACAAAACAGAGATGCTTGTTCTAGGTCCCAAGAAACAAAGAGATCTTCTGTTGAATCTGACAATTAATCTTAATGGTTGTACAGTCGTCTCAAATAAAACTGTGAAGGACCTCGGCGTTACTCTGGACCCTGATCTCTCTTTTGAAGAACATATCAAGACCATTTCGAGGACAGCTTTTTTCCATCTACGTAACATTGCAAAAATCAGAAACTTTCTGTCCAAAAATGATGCAGGAAAATTAATCCATGCTTTTGTCACTTCTAGGTTAGACTACTGCAATGCTCTATTTTCCGGCTACCCAGATAAAGCACTAAATAAACTTCAGTTAGTGCTAAATACGGCTGCTAGAATCCTGACTAGAACCAAAAAATTTGATCATATTACTCCAGTGCTAGCCTCTCTACACTGGCTTCCTGTCAAAGCAAGGGCTGATTTCAAGGTTTTATTGCTAACCTACAAAGCATTACATGGGCTTGCTCCTACCTATCTCTCTGATTTGGTCCTGCCGTACATACCTACACGTACGCTACGGTCACAAGACGCAGGCCTCCTAATTGTCCCTAGAATTTCTAAGCAAACAGCTGGAGGCAGGGCTTTCTCCTATAGAGCTCCATTTTTATGGAACGGTCTGCCTACCCATGTCAGAGACGCAAACTCGGTCTCAACCTTTAAGTCTTTACTGAAGACTCATCTCTTCAGTGGGTCATATGATTGAGTGTAGTCTGGCCCAGGAGTCGGAAGGTGAACGGAAAGGCTCTGGAGCAACGAACCACCCTTGCGGTCTCTGCCTGGCCGGTTCCCCTCTTTCCACTGGGATTCTCTGCCTCTAACCCTATTACAGGGGCTGAGTCACTGGCTTCCTGGGGCTCTCTCATGCCGTCCCTGGAGGGGGTGCGTCACCTGAGTGGGTTGATTCACTGTTGTGGTCATCCTGTCTGGGTTGGCGCCCCCCCCCCTTGGGTTGTGCCGTGGCGGAGATCTTTGTGGGCTATACTCAGCCTTGTCTCAGGATGGTAAGTTGGTGGTTGAAGATATCCCTCTAGTGGTGTGGGGGCTGTGCTTTGGCAAAGTGGGTGGGGTTATATCCTTCCTGTTTGGCCCTGTCCGGGGGTGTCCTCGGATGGGGCCACAGTGTCTCCTGACCCCTCCTGTCTCAGCCTCCAGTTTTTATGCTGCAGTAGTTTATGTGTCGGGGGGCTGGGGTCAGTTTGTTATATCTGGAGTACTTCTCCTGTCCTATTCGGTGTCCTGTGTGAATCTAAGTGTGCGTTCTCTAATTCTCTCCTTCTCTCTTTCTTTCTCTCTCTCGGAGGACCTGAGCCCTAGGACCATGCCCCAGGACTACCTGACATGATGACTCCTTGCTGTCCCCAGTCCACCTGGCCATGCTGCTGTTCCAGTTTCAACTGACCTGAGCCCTAGGACCATGCCCCAGGACTACCTGACATGCTGACTCCTTGCTGTCCCCAGTCCACCTGGCCATGCTGCTGCTCCAGTTTCAACTGTTCTGCCTTATTATTATTCGACCATGCTGGTCATTTATGAACATTTGAACATCCTGGCCATGTTCTGTTATAATCTCCACCCGGCACAGCCAGAAGAGGACTGGCCACCCCACATAGCCTGGTTCCTCTCTAGGTTTCTTCCTAGGTTTTGGCCTTTCTAGGGAGTTTTTCCTAGCCACCGTGCTTCTACACCTGCATTGCTTGCTGTTTGGGATTTTAGGCTGGGTTTCTGTACAGCACTTTGAGATATCAGCTGATGTACGAAGGGCTATATAAATACATTTGATTTGATTTGATTTGAACGTGTAAATGTTGTTTATTATTAGTTGTTTATTGCATGAAAGTACAAGAGACTTTGTGTCAATGGAGAAGAGGTCGGGTGGTCAGGAAAGCCTATGGGATAGATATGAATGGGAGCATCAGGCAGGTGCTACAGACAGGATAGATATGAATGGGAGCATCAGGCAGGTGCTACAGACAGGATAGATATGAATGGGAGCATCAGGCAGGTGCTACTAACAGGATAGATATGAATGGGAGCATCAGGCAGGTGCTACTAACAGGATAGATATGAATGGAGCATCAGGCAGGTCCTACAGACAGGATAGATATGATGGGAGCATCAGGCAGGTGCTACAGACAGGATAGATATGAATGGGAGCATCAGGCAGGTCCTACAGACAGGATAGATATGAATGGGAGAATCAGGCAGGTGCTACAGACAGGATAGATATGAAGGGAGCATCAGGCAGGTCCTACAGACAGGATATATATGAATGGGAGCATCAGGCAGGTGCTACAGACAGGATAGATATGAATGGGAGCATCAGGCAGGTGCTACAGACAGGATAGATATGAATGGGAGCATCAGGCAGGTCCTACAGACAGGATAGATATGAATGGGAGCATCAGGCAGGTGCTATAGACAGGATAGATATGAATGGGAGCATCAGGCAGGTCCTACAGACAGGATAGATATGATGGGAGCATCGGGCAGGTCCTACAGACAGGATAGATATGATGGGAGCATCAGGCAGGTGCTACTAACAGGATAGATATGAATGGGAGCATCAGGCAGGTGCTACTAACAGGATAGATATGAATGGAGCATCAGGCAGGTCCTACAGACAGGATAGATATGATGGGAGCATCAGGCAGGTGCTACAGACAGGATAGATATGAATGGGAGCATCAGGCAGGTCCTACAGACAGGATAGATATGAATGGGAGAATCAGGCAGGTGCTACAGACAGGATAGATATGAAGGGAGCATCAGGCAGGTCCTACAGACAGGATATATATGAATGGGAGCATCAGGCAGGTGCTACAGACAGGATAGATATGAATGGGAGCATCAGGCAGGTGCTACAGACAGGATAGATATGAATGGGAGCATCAGGCAGGTCCTACAGACAGGATAGATATGAATGGGAGCATCAGGCAGGTGCTATAGACAGGATAGATATGAATGGGAGCATCAGGCAGGTCCTACAGACAGGATAGATATGATGGGAGCATCGGGCAGGTCCTACAGACAGGATAGATATGATGGGAGCATCAGGCAGGTGCTACTAACAGGATAGATATGATGGGAGCATCAGGCAGGTCCTACAGACAGGATATATATGAATGGGAGCATCAGGCAGGTGCTACAGACAGGATAGATATGAATGGGAGCATCAGGCAGGTGCTACAGACAGGATAGATATGAATGGGAGCATCAGGCAGGTCCTACAGACAGGATAGATATGAATGGGAGCATCAGGCAGGTGCTACAGACAGGATAGATATGAATGGGAGCATCAGGCAGGTGCTACAGACAGGATAGATATGAATGGAGCATCAGGCAGGTGCTACTAACAGGATAGATATGAATGGGAGCATCAGGCAGGTCCTACAGACAGGATAGATATGATGGGAGCATCGGGCAGGTCCTACAGACAGGATAGATATGATGGGAGCATCAGGCAGGTCCTACAGACAGGATAGATATGATGGGAGCATCAGGCAGGTGCTACTAACAGGATAGATATGATGGGAGCATCAGGCAGGTCCTACAGACAGGATAGATATGAATGGGAGCATCAGGCAGGTGCTACAGACAGGATAGATATGATGGGAGCATCAGGCAGGTCCTACAGACAGGATAGATATGATGGGAGCATCAGGCAGGTCCTACAGACAGGATAGATATGAATGGGAGCATCAGGCAGGTCCTACAGACAGGATAGATATGATGGGAGCATCAGGCAGGTCCTACAGACAGGATAGATATGATGGGAGCATCAGGCAGGTCCTACAGACAGGATAGATATGATGGGAGCATCAGGCAGGTCCTACAGACAGGATAGATATGATGGGAGCATCAGGCAGGTCCTACAGACAGGATAGATATGATGGGAGCATCAGGCAGGTGCTACAGACAGGATAGATATGAATGGAGCATCAGGCAGGTGCTACTAACAGGATAGATATGAATGGGAGCATCAGGCAGGTCCTACAGACAGGATAGATATGATGGGAGCATCGGGCAGGTCCTACAGACAGGATAGATATGATGGGAGCATCAGGCAGGTCCTACAGACAGGATAGATATGATGGGAGCATCAGGCAGGTGCTACTAACAGGATAGATATGATGGGAGCATCAGGCAGGTCCTACAGACAGGATAGATATGAATGGGAGCATCAGGCAGGTGCTACAGACAGGATAGATATGATGGGAGCATCAGGCAGGTCCTACAGACAGGATAGATATGATGGGAGCATCAGGCAGGTCCTACAGACAGGATAGATATGAATGGGAGCATCAGGCAGGTCCTACAGACAGGATAGATATGATGGGAGCATCAGGCAGGTCCTACAGACAGGATAGATATGATGGGAGCATCAGGCAGGTCCTACAGACAGGATAGATATGATGGGAGCATCAGGCAGGTCCTACAGACAGGATATATTTGAATGGGAGCATCAAGCAGGTGCTACTAACAGAATAGATATGAATGGAGCATCAGGCAGGTGCTACTAACAGGATATATATGAATGGGAGCATCAGGCAGGTCCTACAGACAGGATAGATATGATGGGAGCATCAGGCAGGTCCTACAGACAGGATAGATATGAATGGGAGCATCAGGCAGGTGGAGGATGGGGAAAGGGGAAGGATGGGGAAGGGGGAGGATGGGGAAAGGGGAAGGATGGGGAAAGGGGAAGGATGGGGAAAGGGGAAGGATGGGGAAAGGGGAAGGATGGGGAAGGGGGAGGATGGGGAAAGGGGAAGCCACCCAGGAGAATGTTTTCATGTCTCTGTGTTCTCTTCTCTTCATCCCCCTGCAGACAAGAAGGGAGGCCCGCCAGCTGCTTTCACATACAGAGGGCACCTTGCTCCACGGGAGATAGAGAGGGATAGAGGGGTAGATAGGGGGCCAGAGGAGGAGAGGAGCGAGGGAGGAGAGGAGAGGGAGCATTCAGGCGGGCGCCATCAAGGAATATAAATCTTGTAATTGCTGAAGGGTGATTAGCTCGGCGGTATTAGCATACGGCGCCAAAAATACTTTGGTTTCCTGCCGCACAATGTTGGGGCCAAATGATGTTTTTCTGGTCCGGTTTAGAAGATCAAAGCCAGAGGGGCCCCCTTTTGAAGGCCCTGAAGCAAATGTGCGAAGACCCAGGGGATGCTGGGGGGCGACAGGGGCGCCCCATCCCAGACACATAAAAGGGGGGAGCCGTAGTCGCCCCACTCACCCTACTTAACATTAGTCTGGGTACCAGTCTGTACGATAACATTCCACTCCTTGGTCTAGCCTGGGTACCAGTCTGTACGATAACATTCCACTCCTTGGTCTAGCCTGGGTACCAGTCTGTTAGATAACATTCCACTCCCTGGTCTAGCCTGGGTACCAGTCTGTTAGATACCATTCCACTCCTTGGTCTAGCCTGGGTACCAGTCTGTTAGATACCATTCCACTCCTTGGTCTAGCCTGGGTACCAGTCTGTACGATAACATTCCACTCCTTGGTCTAGCCTGGGTACCAGTCTGTTAGATAACATATGACCCTCCCTAACATTACCTATGACAGCCCCTCCCTTGCCTAGTCAAATAAATGAAAAAAATCATGAACATTGGATGCAGAACGAGTGTTATTCTGGGTTGTCCCTGGTGTTATTCTGTATTCTGGATTGTCCCTGTTGTTATACTGGATTGTCCCTGTTGTTATTCTGTATCCTGGATTGTCCCTGTTGTTATATTGGATTGTCCCTGTTGTTATTCTGTATCCTGGATTGTCCCTGTTGTTATATTGGATTGTCCCTGTTGTTATTCTGTATCCTGGATTGTCCCTGTTGTTATTCTGTATCCTGGATTGTCCCTGTTGTTATATTGGATTGCCCCTGGTGTTATACTGGATTGTCCCTGTTGTTATTTTGTATCCTGTTTTGAAATGAACTATTAAATTATTGTTGTATTATTGTTGTTAATAAATATGTTATAAAAATATTAAATATGAGTAGGTAAGCTTTATTCTGTTCCTAGACCTGCTTCATCTCTTCTCTTCCTTCACTGACACACCAAACATTTTGGACAGTGCTGAAGGAGCATGTTTATAAAGCAGTATCAGAGGGATCACAGCCTTGCATTAAGATGTGTGTGTGTGTGTGTGTGTGTGTGTGTGTGTGTGTGTCAGCCACAACCCCTCTCCGACCCCACACCCCCAGCTTGTACAGGTGCAACATCTGCTCTCTTCATTGCCCCTGAGGGCATATATACATTTCTATTGAATTGAGAGGGAAAAAGTCTTAGGGTGCTGTTGTTTTAAAGGGTCTGTGATGGACCTGGCTGGTCACACCCTGAGTCCTCTCTGTCTGCTCTCATCAGGACAACGCACTATGGTAAATGACTGCATTTACAACTCAATAGAACAACACACTGCCTAACTCATCACACTGAGAACAACACACTGCCTAACTCATCACACTGAGAACAACACACTGCCTAACTCATCACACTGAGAACAACACACTGCCTAACTCATCACACTGAGAACAACACACTAACTCATCACACTGAGAACAACACACTAACTCATCACACTGAGAACAACACACTAACTCATCACACTGAGAACAACACACTAACTCATCACACTGAGAACAACACACTGCCTAACTCATCACACTGAGAACAACACACTGCCTAACTCATCACACTGACTACTTCATGTCGAAGACAGTTATTCAATTTCTGTTATAACTTTACCACATCTGTCTAGATTCTTTCTCTAGCCAGGTGATATGTAGTTTTAAGCCTCTTTATTCTCTCCCTTAAGCCTTCAAATCTATATTGCTATAGCCCCCCCACCATTTGTAGTTTTTCAGTTATAACTAAGCTAGATTCTTTCTCTAGTCAAGGTAATATGCAGATATGCATATTGTTCCACGGGAAAAGAATGATGCAAAAAATAAAAAAAAAACATACAACTATATTCACAATGACTACTTTTGAAAATGTTCACAGAAAATGTTATTTAAAAAAACGTGTTTTACTTGAAAAACTGTGCAGATGCACATTTTTGTAATAGAATGCTGGTTTGTTCTGTTGATGCCTTTTATTCTGTTACCAAACTCTACATCTGCATTGTTTTTCAAGTAAATGGTTTTTTAGTTTTTTTTTGTAAAATGTTCTGTAGAAATTGTTAAAAGTAGTCCTTTTGTTTGGCATATCTGGTGTCTCAGCATCATTGTAAGGGATTTCCTCCTCTTCGTCTGAGGAGGAGGAAGGATCGGACCAAAGTGCAGCGTGGTAAGTGTTCATGATGATTTTAATTAAAGAAAGCACTGAACACTGAATCAAAACAATAAACGATGACGTGAATTTAGAAAACCGAAACAGTACCGTGTGGCCCAAACACTCACACAGAAACAAACACCCACAAACCAAAAGTGAAACCCAGGCTACCTAAGTATGATTCTCAATCAGAGACAACTAACGACACCTGCCTCTGATTGAGAACCATACTAGGCCGAACACAGAAAGCAACATAGAAAAACAAACATAGACTGCCCACCCCAACTCACGCCCTGACCATACTAGAACAAAGAAAAAATAACAGAACTATGGTCAGAACGTGATAATCATCCTGTTTAGAGGTCGACCGATTAATCGGAATGGCCAATTAATTAGGGCCGATTTCAAGTTTTCATAACAATCGGAAATCGGTATTTTTGGACACCGATTTGCCTATTATTATTATTATTTAATTTTTTATACCTTTATTTATCTTGGCAGTTAAGAACACATTCTTAGTTTCAATGACGGCCTAGGAACGGTGGGTTAACTGCCTTGTTCAGGGGCAGAACGACAGATTTTCACCTTGTCAGCTCGGGGGATCCAATCTTGCAACCTTACAGTTAACTAGTCCAACGCAATATAATGACCTGCCTCTCTCTCGTTGCAGTCCACAAGGAGACTGCCTGTTACGCGAATGCAGTAAGCCAAGGTAAGTTGCTAGCTAGCATTAAACTTATCTTATAAAAAACAATCAATCATAATCACTAGTTAACTACACATGGTTGATGATATTACTAAATATTATCTAGCGTGTCCTGCATATAATCTGACTAAGCATACACGCATACAAGTATCTAAGTATCTGACTGAGCGGTGGTAGGCCAAAGCAGGCGCGTAAACATTCATTCAAACAGCACTTTCGTGCGTTTTGCTGGTTCGAGCCCAGGGAGGTACGAGAGGGACGGAAGCTATACTGTTACACTGGCAATACTAAAGTGCCTATAAGAACATCCAATAGTCAAAGGTTAATGAAATGCAAATGGTATAGAGGGAAATAGTCCTATAATTTCTATAATAACTACAACCTAAAACTTCTTACCTGGGAATATTGAAGACTCATGTTAAAAGGAACCACCAGCTTTCATATGTTCTCATGTTCTGAGCAAGGAACTGAAACGTTATCTTTCTTACATGGCACATATTGCACTTTTACTTTCTTCTCCAACACTTTGTTTTTGCATTATTTAAACCAAATTGAACATGTTTCATTATTTACTTGAGGCTAAATTAAGTTAAATTAAGTTAAAATAAGTGTTCATTCAGTATTGTTGTAATTGTCATTATTACAAACAAAAAAAATCGAATTAATCGATGCCGATTAATCGGTATCGGCTTTTTTAGTCCTCCAATAATGGGTATCGGTATCGGCGTTGAAAAATCATAATCGGTCGACCTCTAATCCTGTTACCATGGAATTACCCTTATGTTGCTTTCTCTTTAAACAAGTCTTGAAATCCACATTCGAGATCCTGCTAGCTTGGCCCACTACACAAAGATCGGATTTAAAAAAAATCTATATACTATAAAATAGTTTGAACTTTGCCAGAACATCAGGCGGGGGGGGGCCTTCTCGCCTTCAACGTTTTATTAAAAACGGATGATCTATCTAAGATCTCCCTTACTAATCTGGAGAGACAAGCAGATCCTCCTTTCATTCTCACTGGGAAAGTTTGGTTGATTCGTTGCATCATATCCACTGCAGTTCCAGGCAGCATTACATAATATTCCTGAAGGACCTCTTCTGTTCTGAATCCTTATCCTCAGACGACCCTGAAACACGTCTTCTGTTCTGAATCCTTATCCTCAGACGACCCTGAAACACCTCTTCTGTTCTGAATCCTCAGACTACCCTGAAACACCTCTTCTGTTCTGAATCCTTATCCTCAGATGACCCTGAAACACCTCTTCTGTTCTGAATCCTTATCCTCAGATGACCCTGAAACACCTCTTCTGTTCTGAATCCTTATCCTCAGATGACCCTGAAACACCTCTTCTGTTCTGAATCTTTATCCTCAGACGACCCTGAAACACCTCCTGTTCTGAATCCTGACTACCCTGAAACACCTCCTGTTCTGAATCCTCAGACGACCCTGAAACACTTCTTTTGTTCTGAATCCTTATCCTCAGATGACCCTGAAACACCTCTTCTGTTCTGAATCCTTATCCTCAGATGACCCTGAAACACCTCTTCTGTTCTGAATCCTTATCCTCAGACGACCCTGAAACACCTCTTCTGTTCTGAATCCTTATCCTCAGACGACCCTGAAACACCTCCTGTTCTGAATCCTCAGACGACCCTGAAACACCTCTTTTGTTCTGAATCCTCAAACGACCCTGAAGCACCTCTTTTGTTCTGAATCCTCAGACGACCCTGAAGCATGTCTTTTGTTCTGAATCCTCAGACGACCCTGAAGCATGTCTTTTGTTCTGAATCCTCAGACGACCCTGAAGCATCTCTTTTGTTCTGAATCCTCAGACGACCCAGAAGGACCTCTTCTGTTCTGAATCCTTATCCTCAGATGACCCATAGAGTGTAACAGAGAGCAGGCAGATATCTGTTCTTCACTGCAAGGACAGCAGGTAGCCTGGTGGTTAGACTTTTGGACTTGTAACCGAAAGGTTACTAGATCGAATCCCCGAACCGACAAGGTAAAAATCTGTCGTTCTGCTCCTGAGCAGGCAGTTAACCCACTGATCCTAGGCTGTCATTGTAAATAAAAATTTGTAATTAACTGACTTGCTTAGTTAAATAAAGGTTACAAAATATATATTACGGGGGGAAAGATACCATCATGATATCTAATATTTACTATCTGTAGGATATATCACGGTGGGAAAGATACCATCATGATATCTAATATTTACTATCTGTAGGATATATCACGGTGGGAAAGATACCATCCAACCCAGCCGCCGCAGAACCCCCAACCCAGCCGCAGAACCACCAACCCCGCCGCCGCAGAACCCCCAACCCAGCCGCCGCAGAACCCCCAACCCAGCCACAGCAGAACCCCCAACCCAGCCGCCACAGAACCCCTAACCCCGCCGCCACAGAACCCCCAACCCCGCCGCCACAGAACCCCCAACCCCGCCGCCACAGAACCCCCAACCCAGCTGCCACAGAACCCCCAACCCAGCCGCCACAGAACCCCCAACCCAGCTGCCACAGAACCCCCAACCCAGCCGCCACAGAACCCCCAACCCAGCTGCCACAGAACCCCCAACCCAGCCGCCACAGAACCCCCAACCCAGCTGCCACAGAACCCCCAACCCAGCTGTCACAGAACCCCCAACCCCGCCACCACAGCACCCCCAACCCAGCTGCCACAGAACCCCCAACCCAGCTGCCACAGAACCCCCAACCCAGCTGTCACAGAACCCCCAACCCAGCCGCCATAGAACCAGTTGCCACAGAACCCCCAACCCAGCTGCCACAGAACCCCCAACCCAGCTGTCACAGAACCCCCAACCCCGCCACCACAGAACCCCCAACCCAGCTGCCACAGAACCCCCAACCCAGCTGCCACAGAACCCCCAACCCAGCTGTCACAGAACCCCCAACCCAGCCGCCATAGAATGCAGCTGACAGGAGACGTCGGGGCGTGTCGCCACGTTTGTAGGAAGTTACCCAGACACATTCTTTTAACCTTTGCAGGCGGAGGGAGGCTGTGTCTCTGTGTCTCATTCCCATGGCTGGCTGTGTAAAAGGGTAAGTGAATTCAATAGGCCTTCATTAAAGCTCCGGTAGTGTCAATAGTTAACTATGCAAATGACCATGTGGTTTTAGAGGAGCTTCCAGCCCTCCCCCATTTCATCACTCCTCACTCCTGCCTGCCGCACAAAAACACACAGACACTGTACGTCTGGAAAATCCACCAAATTACATCCCTGTCCATTTTCCTGAAGGGAACCTTCAGAATCATGCTGAGTTTCAGGGGTGTGAGTGTGTGTGTGTGTGTGGTGTTTGTGTGTGCAGTGTTTCTTCTGGCAAAATGAGGAGAAAAGGTCGCGGGACGAGGACAGGGATGGGGACGGGACGACGGCGATTAAAAAGCTCCGTTCTGGTCCCTTTTTAAAAGGACATTCTACTCCTAAATGAATGAAAATACGACTAATCTAACACCATCTTAAACATAGTTTCCACCTCCAGAAATGAGCCCAATAACATATAGACCTTGTCTATATTATCAGGTATGATAATAGCAATAAGCATTATCACCTGTAGCCCAAATGATGCAGAGTAGTGGTTATAAATAAATAGTGTTAGGGTAACGTGGGGTAAACTGCCACCCGGGGTATCACACCCCTAACCTGTACTTCTCACAGAAACCACTGCATGTCTTAAGCCCCCCCTCCACCTACACTTTTCTAGCAGTTAATATAATGTAGGTCTCTACCTGTTAGGGTAACGTGGGGTAAACTACCACCCGGGGTATCACACCCCTAACCTGTACTTCTCACAGAAACCACTGCATGTCTTAAGCCCCCCCTCCAGGGTTGCGTTGTACCCCAAGTTACCCAAAATTTACCCATGTTGACATTTAACCCCACTCTCCCTCCCTATGCACTCACAGTGAATTGCGGAGTGGTAACGTGCTTTTAACCATGTCGCTACTAAAAACTCTGGGTTTAAAAAATGCAGTTTGGTGCAGTTTGCGCATATTTAGGAGTTGAGAAATAAATAAAGTAGGAATGGAGGACTGGGAACACCTTCTTTTTTTAACAAAAGGTCCATTCATACTGCTGTTTTCCCCGCAATTGCAATAATTGTTGTGCATCGACTGCTTGTCCGAATGTTTCCCTCCCTATGGCCACTGGTAACTTGAATGTGCCCCCTTAGAAGGTGTATTTCTCTGGTATAGAACCTAGTGGGACTAGGGTGGGAAATCGATCCAACTATTCCACCGTCTAATTTCTCGTTTTCATTTGTATAGAAAAAGTAAATGTGGACTGTTTTAGCATCTTCCAAGTGTGCACCCTAACCCTATTTTTTAATGTTGCATATGTGTGTGTGTGTGTGTGTGTGTGTGTGTGTGTGTGTGTGTGTGTGTGTGTGTGTGTGTGTGTGTGTGTGTGTGCATGTGCGTGTTTCAGGGGTGGCTCCTTCAGTATAAATGGGGGCCATTGTGGTCCCTGCTCCTCCACAGGCTCCTCTAACCAAAGTCCCTCCGGAAAGGCTCTTGCTGCGCTGCGGCTGAATAACCACCTCGTGGGTTAAAACAAAACTGCATCAAAACAGTCAATTAGGCAAAAATGCATGACAGCTTGATGGGTTCATTGTTTCAGTGATGGTAATGACAGGCCCTTTACATCCCCTGACACACATCAGATGGCTGGTGGCCCCTGACTCAAAGAGCAGAGAGGGAAGCCATCCATTGGTGATTAATAATCACATGGATGCTTTGGGCCCTTCAGATCTAAGGGCCCTTTGAGGACCTTTGTGGCACTTTATGATGCCCACACACACACACACACACACACACACACAATCCCAGCACCACCATCCTCCAAGCTCCCATACCCAGTCCCATCTCAACTCAACACCAAATCAACTAACTAACCCCCAACCACCACCACCCTCCTAGTCCCATCTCAACTCAACCCCAAATCAACTAACTAACTAACCCCCAACCACCACCACCCTCCTAGTCCCATCTCAACCCCAAATCAACTAACTAGCCCTCAACCCCAAATCAACTAACTAACCCCCAACCACCACCACCCTCCTAGTCCCATCTCAACCCCAAATCAACTAACTAGCCCCCAACCACCACCACCCTCCTAGTCCCATCTCAACCCCAAATCAACTAACTAGCCCCCAACCACCACCACCCTCCTAGTCCCATCTCAACACCAAATCAGCTAACTAACTAACCCCCAACCACCACCACCCTCCTAGTCTCATCTCAACCCCAAATCAACTAACTAACTAACCCCCAACCACCACCCTCCTAGTCCTATCTCAACTCCAAATCAACTAACTAACCAACCCCCAACAACCCTCCTAGTCCCCTCTCAACCCCAAATCAACGTGACAGTAATTTTAAATTCCGTAAAGTGATTGTGGAAGAGGTGGAAAAAGTGTATTATTGTTGTGTATCAACAACGACAAGCCATCAGGGTCTGACATCTGGGATGGAAAATTACTGAGGATAATAGTGGACGATATTGCCACATCTTCAATCTAAGCCTACTAGAAAGTGTGTTCCCTCAGGCCTGGAGGGAAGCTAAAGTCATCCAGCTACCTAAGAATAGTACAGCCCCATTTACTGGCTCAAATAGCCAACCAATCAGCCTGTTTTTATTTATTTAACCTTTATTTAACCAGGTAGGCTAGTTGAGAACAAGTTCTCATTTGCAACTGCGACCTGGCCAAGATAAAGCATAGCAGTGTGAACAGACAACACAGAGTTACACATGGAGTAAACAATTAACAAGTCAATAACACAGTAGAAAAAAAAGGGCTATTTACCGATAGACTATGTACAGCTGCAGCGATCAGTTAGCTGCTCAGATAGCAGATGTTTGAAGTTGGTGAGGGAGATAAAAGTCTCCAACTTCAGCGATTTTTGCAATTCGTTCCAGTCACAGGCAGCAGAGAACTGGAACGAAAGGCGGCCAAATGAGGTGTTGGCTTTAGGGATGATCAGTGAGATACACCTGCTGGAGCGCGTGCTACGGATGGGTGTTGCCATCGTGACCAGTGAACTGAGATAAGGCGGAGCTTTACCTAGCATGGACTTGTAGATGACCTGGAGCCAGTGGGTCTGGCGACGAATATGTAGCGAGGGCCAGCCGACTAGAGCATACAAGTCGCAGTGGTGGGTGGTATAAGGTGCTTTAGTGAAAAAACGGATGGCACTGTGATAAACTGCATCCAGTTTGCTGAGTAGAGTGTTGGAAGCAATTTTGTAGATGACATCGCTGAAGTCGAGGATCGGTAGGATAGTCAGTTTTACTAGGGTAAGTTTGGCGGCGTGAGTGAAGGAGGCTTTGTTGCGGAATAGAAAGCCGACTCTTGATTTGATTTTCGATTGGAGATGTTTGATATGAGTCTGGAAGGAGAGTTTACAGTCTAGCCAGACACCTAGGTACTTATAGATGTCCACATATTCAAGGTCGGAACCATCCAGGGTGGTGATGCTGGTCAGGCGTGCGGGTGCAGGCAGCGAACGGTTGAAAAGCATGCATTTGGTTTTACTAGCATTTAAGAGCAGTTGGAGGCCACGGAAGGAGTGTTGTATGGCATTGAAGCTCGTTTGGAGGTTAGATAGCACAGTGTCCAAGGACGGGCCGGACGGTTACCTAAGGAAAATTCCGTTTGACCAGATACATTTTTCTACTGTATTATTGACTGTATGTTTTGTTTATTCCATGTGTAACTCTGTGTTGTTGTTTGTGTCGAACTGCTTTGCTTTGTCTTGGTCAGGGTCGCAGTTGTAAATGAGAACTTGTTCTCAACTAGCCTACCTGGTTAAATAAAGGTGTTCTCAACTAGCCTACCTGGTTAAATAAAGGTGAAATAAATAAATACAATACTATTTCACAGTAAACTAATTATCAACTGGGAAGGACACTCAAGATGTACGGCACTTACAAATGACTTGTAATGATTTGTAATATTTAACAAAGAGCTGCAGTTAGTTTCAGAATGGGTGGCAAGGAATAAGTTAGTCCTAAATATTTCAAAACCTCAAAGCATTGTATTTGGGACAAATCATTCACGAAACCCCGTAATAAAGCGTTGCTCTGCTCTGTTGACATTGCTATGAACAAAACATTTCCTACAGGCCCTAGTTTTATCACAGCTGGACTACTGCCCAGTAATATGGTCAAGTGCCACAAAGAGCCAGTTCCAGTTGGCCCAGAACAGAGAATGTACCCAGTCACATCTCTTAAAATATACACAGAGAGCTAACATTAATCATATAATCAATCTGTCCTGGCTCAAAATCAAGGAAAGACTGACCTCATCAATACTTTGTATTGACATGTTGAAATAACCCAAGTTATCTGTTCAAAACAACTAACACACAGCTCAGACACCCCATATCTGTACCCCAACAAGACAGTACCCTTTTTACTAACAGGGAGTCTCTTCACAGTCCCCAAGTCCAGAACAGACCGTGGGAAACACACAGTACTACATAGAGCCATGACTACACGGAACTCTATTCCACAGTACTACATAGAGCCATGACTACATGGAACTCTATTCCACAGTACTACATAGAGCCATGACTACACGGAACTCTATTCCACAGTACTACATAGAGCCATGACTACACAGAACTCTATTCCACAGTACTACATAGAGCCATGACTACACGGAACTCTATTCCACAGTACTACATAGAGCCATGACTACATGGAACTCTATTCCACAGTACTACATAGAGCCATGACTACATGGAACTCTATTCCACAGTACTACATAGAGCCGTGACTACATGGAACTCTATTCCACAGTACTACATAGAGCCATGACTACATGGAACTCTATTCCACAGTACTACATAGAGCCATGAATACATGGAACTCTATTCCACAGTACTACATAGAGCCATGACTACATGGAACTCTATTCCACAGTACTACATAGAGCCATGAATACATGGAACTCTATTCCACAGTAGTACATAGAGCCATGACTACATGGAACTCTATTCCACAGTACTACATAGAGCCGTGACTACATGGAACTCTATTCCACAGTACTACATAGAGCCATGACTACACGGAACTCTATTCCACAGTACTACATAGAGCCATGACTACATGGAACTCTATTCCACAGTACTACATAGAGCCATGACAACATGGAACTCTATTCCACAGTACTACATAGAGCCATGACTACATGGAACTCTATTCCACAGTACTACATAGAGACGTGACTACATGGAACTCTATTCCACAGTAGTACATAGAGCCATGACTACACGGAACTCTATTCCACAGTAGTACATAGAGCCATGACTACACGGAACTCTATTCCACAGTACTACATAGAGCCATGACTACATGGAACTCTTTTTTATTTAACCTTTATTTAAACTAGGTAAGTCAGTTAAGAACAAAAAAATCTTATTTACATGACGACCTACCTCAGCCAAACCCAGACGACGCTGGGCCAACTGTGCACTGCCCTTTGGGACTCCCAATCACTGCCAGTTGTGATACAGCCTGGATTCAGGAACCAGGGTGTCTGTAGTGACGCCTCAAGCACTGAGGCGCAGAGCCTTAGACCTCTGCGCCACTCAGGAGCCGTCTATTCCACATCAAGTGCAAGCAGTAAAATCAGATTTAAAAAACAGATACAACTACACCTCATGGTCACAATGCGACTGTGAGGAGACACGCACACACACACACTCTACACACACGAATGTATTGTGATATTATACATGTTGTATTTCAGATGGTGTAATGATGGTGTAATGATGGTGTAATGATGGTGTAATGATGGTGTAATGGTGGTGTAATGATGGTGTAATGGTGGTGTAATGATGGTGTAATGTTGGTGTAATGGTGGTGTAATGTTGGTGTAATGGTGGTGTAATGATGGTGTAATGATGGTGTAATGATGGTGTAATGGTGGTGTAATGATGGTGTAATGGTGGTGTAATGGTGGTGTAATGATGGTGTAATGATGGTGTAATGATGGTGTAATGATGGTGTAATGGTGGTGTAATGATGGTGTAATGATGGTGTAATGGTGGTGTAATGATGGTGTAATGATGGTGTAATGATGGTGTAATGATGGTGTAATGATGGTGTAATGATGGTGTAATGATGGTACTGTTTTATTTGTATTTGTATTTTTTTGCCTTAATTTGTTTGGACCCCAGGAAGAGTAGCTGCTGCCTTGGCAGGGACTAATGGAGATCCATAATAAACCCCAGGAAGAGTAGCTGCTGCCTTGGCAGGGACTAATGGAGATCCATAATAAACCCCAGGAAGAGTAGCTTCTGCCTTGGCAGGAACTAATGGGGATCCATAATAAACCCCAGGAAGAGTAGCTTCTGCCTTGGCAGGAACTAATGGTGATCCATAATAAACCCCAGGAAGAGTAGCTTCTGACTTGGCAGGAACTAATGGGGATCCATAATAAACCCCAGGAAGAGTAGCTTCTGCCTTGGCAGGAACTAATGGGGATCCATAATAAACCCCAGGAAGAGTAGCTTCTGCCTTGACAGGAACTAATGGGGCTCCATAATAAACCCCAGGAAGAGTAGCTGCTGACTTGACAGGAACTAATGGGGATCCATAATAAACCCCAGGAAGAGTAGCTTCTGCCTTGGCAGGAACTAATGGAGATCCATAATAAACCCCAGGAAGAGTAGCTTCTGCCTTGGCAGGAACTAATGGAGATCCATAATAAACCCCAGGAAGAGCAGCTGCAGCCTTGGCAGGAACTAATGGGGATCCATAATAAACCCCAGGAAGAGTAGCTGCTGCCTTGGCTGGAACTAATGGAGATCCATAATAAACCCCAGGAAGAGTAGCTTCTGCCTTGGCAGGAACTAATGGGGATCCATAATAAACCCCAGGAAGAGCAGCTGCAGCCTTGGCAGGAACTAATGGGGATCCATAATAAACCCCAGGAAGAGCAGCTGCAGCCTTGGCAGGAACTAATGGAGATCCATAATAAACCCCAGGAAGAGTAGCTGCTGCCTTGACAGGAACTAATGGAGATCCATAATAAACCCCAGGAAGAGTAGCTTCTGCCTTGGCAGGAACTAATGGGGATCCATAATAAACCCCAGGAAGAGTAGCTTCTGCCTTGGCAGGAACTAATGGTGATCCATAATAAACCCCAGGAAGAGTAGCTTCTGCCTTGGCAGGAACTAATGGGGATCCATAATAAACCCCAGGAAGAGTAGCTTCTGCCTTGGCAGGAACTAATGGGGATCCATAATAAACCCCAGGAAGAGTAGCTTCTGCCTTGACAGGAACTAATGGGGCTCCATAATAAACCCCAGGAAGAGTAGCTGCTGACTTGACAGGAACTAATGGGGATCCATAATAAACCCCAGGAAGAGTAGCTTCTGCCTTGGCAGGAACTAATGGAGATCCATAATAAACCCCAGGAAGAGTAGCTTCTGCCTTGGCAGGAACTAATGGAGATCCATAATAAACCCCAGGAAGAGTAGCTGCTGCCTTGGCAGGAACTAATGGGGATCCATAATAAACCCCAGGAAGAGTTGCTGCTGCCTTGGCAGGAACTAATGGGGATCCATAATAAACCCCAGGAAGAGTAGTGCCTCCTTGGCAGGAACTAATGGAGATCCATAATAAACCCCAGGAAGAGTAGCTTCTGCCTTGGCAGGAACTAATGGGGATCCATAATAAACCCCAGGAAGAGCAGCTGCTGACTTGGCAGGAACTAATGGGGATCCATAATAAACCCCAGGAAGAGTAGCTTCTGCCTTGGCAGGAACTAATGGGGATCCATAATAAACCCCAGGAAGAGTAGCTTCTGCCTTGGCAGGAACTAATGGGGATCCATAATAAACCCCAGGAAGAGTAGCTGCTGCCTTGGCAGGAACTAATGGGGATCCATAATAAACCCAGGAAGAGTAGCTGCTGCCTTGGCAGGAACTAATGGGGATCCATAATAAACCCCAGGAAGAGTAGCTGCTGCCTTGGCAGGAACTAATGGGGATCCATAATAAACCCAGGAAGAGTAGCTGCTGCCTTGGCAGGAACTAATGGGGATCCATAATAAACCCCAGGAAGAGTAGCTGCTGCCTTGGCAGGAACTAACGAGGATCCATAATAAACCCCAGGAAGAGTAGCTGCTGCCTTGGCAGGAACTAATGGGGATCCATAATAAACCCCAGGAAGAGTAGCTGCTGCCTTGGCAGGAACTAATGGGGATCCATAATAAACCCCAGGAAGAGTAGCTGCTGCCTTGGCAGGGACTAATGGAGATCCATAATAAACCCCAGGAAGAGTAGCTGCTGCCTTGGCAGGGACTAATGGAGATCCATAATAAACCCCAGGAAGAGTAGCTTCTGCCTTGGCAGGAACTAATGGAGATCCATAATAAACCCCAGGAAGAGCAGCTGCAGCCTTGGCAGGAACTAATGGGGATCCATAATAAACCCAGGAAGAGTAGCTGCTGCCTTGGCAGGAACTAATGGGGATCCATAATAAACCCCAGGAAGAGTAGCTGCTGCCTTGGCAGGAACTAATGGGGATCCATAATAAACCCCAGGAAGAGCAGCTGCAGCCTTGGCAGGAACTAATGGAGATCCATAATAAACCCCAGGAAGAGTAGCTGCTGCCTTGACAGGAACTAATGGAGATCCATAATAAACCCCAGGAAGAGTAGCTGCTGCCTTGACAGGAACTAATGGAGATCCATAATAAACCCCAGGAAGAGTAGCTTCTGCCTTGGCAGGAACTAATGGGGATCCATAATAAACCCCAGGAAGAGTAGCTGCTGCCTTGGCAGGAACTAATGGGGATCCATAATAAACCCCAGGAAGAGTTGCTGCTGCCTTGGCAGGAACTAATGGGGATCCATAATAAACCCCAGGAAGAGTAGTGCCTCCTTGGCAGGAACTAATGGAGATCCATAATAAACCCCAGGAAGAGTAGTGCCTCCTTGGCAGGAACTAATGGAGATCCATAATAAACCCCAGGAAGAGTAGCTTCTGCCTTGACAGGAACTAATGGGGATCCATAATAAACCCCAGGAAGAGCAGCTGCTGACTTGGCAGGAACTAATGGGGATCCATAATAAACCCCAGGAAGAGTAGCTTCTGCCTTGGCAGGAACTAATGGGGATCCATAATAAACCCCAGGAAGAGTAGCTTCTGCCTTGGCAGGAACTAATGGGGATCCATAATAAACCCCAGGAAGAGTAGCTTCTGCCTTGGCAGGCACTAATGGGGATCCATAATAAACCCCAGGAAGAGCAGCTGCTGCCTTGGCAGGAACTAATGGGGATCCATAATAAACCCCAGGAAGAGTAGCTGCTGCCTTGGCAGGAACTAATGGAGATCCATAATAAACCCCAGGAAGAGTAGCTGCTGCCTTGGCAGGAACTAATGGGGATCCATAATAAACCCCAGGAAGAGTAGCTTCTGCCTTGGCAGGAACTAATGGGGATCCATAATAAACCCCAGGAAGAGTAGCTGCTGCCTTGGCAGGAACTAATGGGGATCCATAATAAACCCCAGGAAGAGTAGCTGCTGCCTTGGCAGGAACTAATGGGGATCCATAATAAACCCCAGGAAGAGTAGCTTCTGCCTTGGCAGGAACTAATGGAGATCCATAATAAACCCCAGGAAGAGTAGCTTCTGCCTTGGCAGGAACTAATGGGGATCCATAATAAACCCCAGGAAGAGTAGCTTCTGCCTTGGCAGGAACTAATGGGGATCGATAATAAACCCCAGGAAGAGTAGCTTCTGCCTTGGCAGGAACTAATGGAGATCCATAATAAACCCCAGGAAGAGCAGCTGCTGCCTTGGCAGGAACTAATGGAGATCCATAATAAACCCCAGGAAGAGTAGCTTCTGCCTTGGCAGGAACTAATGGGGATCCATAATAAACCCCAGGAAGAGTAGCTTCTGCCTTGGCAGGAACTAATGGGGATCGATAATAAACCCCAGGAAGAGTAGCTTCTGCCTTGGCAGGAACTAATGGAGATCCATAATAAACCCCAGGAAGAGCAGCTGCTGCCTTGGCAGGAACTAATGGAGATCCATAATAAACCCCAGGAAGAGTAGCTTCTGCCTTGGCAGGAACTAATGGAGATCCATAATAAACCCCAGGAAGAGTAGCTTCTGCCTTGGCAGGAACTAATAGTTTAGCGCAGAAAACGTGGTAATTAATTACAATGACCATGATCCATTGAGCGCCTATTTGTCCGGAGGCAGAGAGAAGAGACAAGAACACGTGATCAAGAGGGGTAGAGATCAGTTGCTTCACTAGGTATCACTACCTGAAAATACATGATCTAGGTGATTTGATAGTTGGTATTCAGCAGTCATAAAAGTATAGCTTATTTACTGTGAAGAACTACTAAAATAGTGATTTTTGTCAGACAGCAGCTCTATAGAGATGAGATGATAACTTGGAATGAAATAATAAAGTCATCAAATAAAACACATGTAATCTACACAACAACTGAATAATCCAACTGAAACCAAACCAACCACAAAAAAACACAAATCGAGGGCCTCCCGGGTGGCGCAGTGGTCTAAGGCACTGCATATCCTTGTCTCATCGTACACCAGCGACTCCTGTGGCGGTCCGGGTGCAGTGCACGCTAACCAAGGTTGCCAGGTGCACGGTGTTTCCTCTGACACATTGGTGCGGCTGGCTTCCGGGTTGGATGCGCGCTGTGTTAAAGAAGCAGTGCGGCTTGGTTGGGTTGTGTTTCGGAGGACGCATGGCTTTCGACCTTCGTCTCTCCCGAGCCCGTACGGGAGTTGTAGCGATGAGACAAGATAGTAGCTACTAAACAATTGGATACAACGAAAAGGGGGTGAAATAAAAAAAACACGAATCGCTTGGCATCGACCACTAACTGGTGGCATCAACCACTAACTGGTGGCATCGAACACTAACTGGTGGCATCGACCACTAACTGGTGGCATCGACCACTAACTGGTGGCATCGACCACTAACTGGTGGCATCGACCACTAACTGGTGGCATCGACCACTAACTGGTGGCATCGACCCCTAACTAGTGGCATCGACCCCTAACTAGTGGCATCGACCACTAACTAACGGTTTGGGTTCAGATACTTTATCAACCATTTGAGACACATTTGCATCAATGGGGGAATAAGTGTTGTTCTACCCCCCCCCCCCCACACCACACTCCCTTATCTAAACCCCTTCATCTCCCACTGACTGTGAAGGGAGGGGTGGAGGGGTTCCATGGTGGTGCCGGCCAATCAACAGAGACCTTTATTTACACGCCACATTTGCTGTTGGAACTCATTTTGTTTGTTATTTAAATTTTTCTTGACTTTTTTTTTTTTTTTTACTTCGGAGCCAGACGTCTCAAAAAACAACAAATGTATAAAATGCTTATGTGATAGTAAATAAGAAGCAGATTGCTGCCTCTCAGCCGCCAAGCACAAACAACTGGAGCTGTAGCTGGATGGAAGGATATGCAGCCTGCAGTATATCCTTCTCTATTAAAACTATTCTCTACTGCAGCTCAAGCAACTTCAGATAAAAACCAGGGCCCGTATTCACAAAAGGTCTCAGAAGAAGAGAGCTGATCTAGGAACAGTGTTGCCTTTTAGATCATAATGAATACGATTTTATGGAAACTGATCCTAGATCTGCATTCGTACTCTGAGATGTTTTTTTTTGTGTGTGAAATAAAGATGTAATAATGACTTTTGGAGTTGACCACGACAGACTAGAGCAGGAGGCTGTATAGATTTGGCATGGGCCCTAGACCCTCAACACGTTCTACAGCTGCACCACTGAGAGCATCTTGACTGGCTGCTTCACCACTTAGTATGGCAACTGCTCGGCACCGGACCGCAAGGCGGCAGGGTAGCCTAGTGGTTAGAGGGGGGAGGCAGGTAGCCTAGTGGTTAGAGTGTTGGACTAGTAACCCGGAAGGTTGCAAGTTCAAATCCCCGAGCTGACAAGGTACAAATCTGTCGTTCTGCCCCTGAACAGGCAGTTAACCTGCTGTTCCTAGGCCATCATTGAAAATAAGAATTTGTTCTTAACTGACTTGCCTAGTTAAATAAAGGTAAAACCCTACAGAGGGTGGTGGACATCCAGGACCTATATACCAGGCGGTGTCAAAGGAAGGCCCTACAGAGGGTAGTGCGTACGGCCCAGTACATCACTGGGGCCAAGCCCCCTGACATCCAGGACCTATATACCAGGCGGTGTCAAAGGAAGGCCCTACAGAGGGTAGTGTGTACGGCCCAGTACATCACTGGGGCCAAGCCCCCTGACATCCAGGACCTATATACCAGGCGGTGTCAGAGGAAGGCCCTACAGAGGGTGGTGGACATCCAGGACCTATATACCAGGCGGTGTCAAAAGAAACTTTTTTTTTCTCATCACATACGCTGCTGCTACTGTTTATTACTGTTTGTCCCTTTACCCCTACCTACCTATAAATATCTAGCTCAATTACCTCGTACCCCTGCACATCAATTCAGTACTGGTACCACGTGTATACAGCCAAGTTATTACCTCGTACCCCTGCACATCAATTCAGTACTGGTACCCCGTGTATACAGCCAAGTTATTACCTCGTACCCCTGCACATCAATTCAGTACTGGTACCCCGTGTATACAGCCAAGTTATTACCTCGTACCCCTGCACATCAATTCAGTACTGGTACCACGTGTATACAGCCAAGTTATTACCTCGTACCCCTGCACATCAATTCTGTGTATACAGCCATGTTATTACCTCGTACCCCTGTACATTGACTCAGTACTGGTACCCCGTGTATATAGCCAAGTTATTACCTCGTACCCCTGTACATTGACTCAGTACTGGTACTCTGTGTATACAGCCATGTTATTACCTCGTACCCCTGAACATTGACTCAGTACTGGTACCCCGTGTATATAGCCAAGTTATTACCTCGTACCCCTGTACATTGACTCAGTACTGGTACTCTGTGTATACAGCCATGTTATTACCTCG
Source organism: Oncorhynchus kisutch (assembly GCF_002021735.2). NCBI lineage: Eukaryota > Metazoa > Chordata > Actinopteri > Salmoniformes > Salmonidae > Oncorhynchus > Oncorhynchus kisutch. Next base: position 5,255,206 of record NC_034181.2, read on the forward strand.
TACCCCTGCACATCAATTCAGTACTGGTACCACGTGTATACAGCCAAGTTATTACCTCGTACCCCTGTACATTTACTCAGTACTGGTACTCTGTGTATACGGCCAGGTTATTACCTCATACCCCTGTACATTGACTCAGTACTGGTACCCCACCTGTTGTTTAAGAAGCATGTGACAAATAAAAATGTCATTGATTTGATACACCACTACACAGTGTGCCAAGCCGAATGCCATTCAAGAGGGCAACACTGAGTGTGTGGATGTGTAGGGCGAACGCTGCCACCTGGTGGCTAAATACCAAAAGTACTAACACCACTGTATCCACATGACCACCAAGACAGACCACTGAGGAAGTTAAGCATAACGATGTAGGCCATTTAAGGAGACGCTTTAATTCAAAACCCTCTTATACAGTGGGAACCAAACCCACAATCCTGGTGTTTACAAACACCACGTTCTATCAATTCAGCCATACAGGAGCATCTCTCTTTTCAACAGTACTGAACTAGTGCCACAAACAAGTTCTGTCTTCCTGTCAGACACCGTCCTACTATCAGAATCGTCTGTTAGCCACGAGAGGCCATGTGTTGGTGCATAACTTTCAGAACAAGATATTAGAACAGTCTGTATCCCATTCGAACCATCCTGAATGGACGACAGAGATGGACCAGAGGAGACAAGCGTGTGGAGTCAGACAGATATATATACACAACAAACAGATGGACCAGAGGAGACAAGCGTGTGGAGTCAGACAGATATATATACACAACAAACAGATGGACCAGAGGAGACAAGCGTGTGGAGTCAGACAGATATATATACACAACAAACAGATGGACCAGAGGAGACAAGCGTGTGGAGTCAGACAGATATATATACACAACAAACAGATGGACCAGAGGAGACAAGCGTGTGGAGTCAGACAGATATATATACACAACAAACAGATGGACCAGAGGAGACAAGCGTGTGGAGTCAGACAGATATATATACACAACAAACAGATGGACCAGAGGAGACAAGCGTGTGGAGTCAGACAGATATATATACACAACAAACAGATGGACCAGAGGAGACAAGCGTGTGGAGTCAGACAGATATATATACACAACAAACAGATGGACCAGAGGAGACAAGCGTGTGGAGTCAGACAGATATATATACACAACAAACAGATGGACCAGAGGAGACAAGCGTGTGGAGTCAGACAGATATATATACAAAACAAACAGATGGACCAGAGGAGACAAGCGTGTGGAGTCAGACAGATATATATACACAACAAACAGATGGACCAGAGGAGACAAGCGTGTGGAGTCAGACAGATATATATACACAACAAACAGATGGACCAGAGGAGACAAGCGTGTGGAGTCAGACAGATATATATACACAACAAACAGATGGACCAGAGGAGACAAGCGTGTGGAGTCAGACAGATATATATACACAACAAACAGATGGACCAGAGGAGACAAGCGTGTGGAGTCAGACAGATATATATACAAAACAAACAGATGGACCAGAGGAGACAAGCGTGTGGAGTCAGACAGATATATATACACAACAAACAGATGGACCAGAGGAGACAAGCGTGTGGAGTCAGACAGATATATATACAAAACAAACAGATGGACCAGAGGAGACAAGCGTGTGGAGTCAGACAGATATATATACACAACAAACAGATGGACCAGAGGAGACAAGCGTGTGGAGTCAGACAGATATATATACACAACAAACAGATGGACCAGAGGAGACAAGCGTGTGGAGTCAGACAGATATATATACACAACAAAACAGATACATATATAATATATGGCTGCTTGTCATGAAACCAATGAAACCATGTCTATGGTGAATTCAGTTGTATAGCCTGTAAAATTATTTACTAGCATATTAAAGCTTACTATTCTTGGTTTCTGGCTCTTTAACTTGTTTTCGGCTTAAATCGTATTTCCGTTGTTTTTGAAATAAAATGTTTACAAACAAAAATAATCTCATTACCGTAATGCATTTTGTAGGACTTTACATACATTTAAATGATTTAAAAAAATAATAAATTTCATTAGAACCAATGAAATATTGTTTAAAATGATACATATTCAAAGAAAGTTGACATTTCTGGGTATTCACATTACAAACTAGTCATATTTTAGACGTGTGTCCAGGGCATAATGTTTCGTGGAGCTGGGGTGGATCTGTGGATGGGATGGGAGAGACAGCTGGTTGGAGCTGGGGTGGATCTGTGGATGGGATGGGAGAGACAGCTGGTTGGAGCTGGGGTGGATCTGTGGATGGGAGAGACAGCTGGTTGGAGCTGGGGTGGATCTGTGGATGGGATGGGAGAGACAGCTGGTTGGAGCTGGGGTGGATCTGTGGATGGGAGAGACAGCTGGTTGGAGCTGTGGTGGATCTGTGGATGGGATGGGACAGCTGGTTGGAGCTGGGGTGGATCTGGGGATGGGACAGCTGGTTGGAGCTGGGGTGGATCTGTGGATGGGAGAGACAGCTGGTTGGAGCTGTGGTGGATCTGTGGATGGGAGAGACAGCTGGTTGGACCTGGGGTGGATCTGTGGATGGGAGAGACAGCTGGTTGGAGCTGGGGTGGATCTGTGGATGGGATGGGACAGCTGGTTGGAGCTGGGGTGGATCTGGGGATGGGACAGCTGGTTGGAGCTGGGATGGATCTGTGGATGGGATGGGAGAGACAGCTGGTTGGAGCTGGGGTGGATCTGTGGATGGGATGGGAGAGACAGCTGGTTGGAGCTGGGGTGGATCTGTGGATGGGAGAGACAGCTGGTTGGAGCTGGGGTGGATCTGTGGATGGGATGGGAGAGACAGCTGGTTGGAGCTGGGGTGGATCTGTGGATGGGAGAGACAGCTGGTTGGAGCTGTGGTGGATCTGTGGATGGGATGGGACAGCTGGTTGGAGCTGGGGTGGATCTGGGGATGGGACAGCTGGTTGGAGCTGGGGTGGATCTGTGGATGGGAGAGACAGCTGGTTGGAGCTGTGGTGGATCTGTGGATGGGAGAGACAGCTGGTTGGACCTGGGGTGGATCTGTGGATGGGAGAGACAGCTGGTTGGAGCTGGGGTGGATCTGTGGATGGGATGGGACAGCTGGTTGGAGCTGGGGTGGATCTGGGGATGGGACAGCTGGTTGGAGCTGGGATGGATCTGTGGATGGGATGGGAGAGACAGCTGGTTGGAGCTGGGGTGGATCTGTGGATGGGATGGGAGAGACAGCTGGTTGGGATTTGTATTTGTGAGAAGGGAAGGGGTTCATGTGATTAATATGGTTCACAATGATATATATTTTTTCGCTCTTGATGAAATAATGGGAGGGGGGGGTGTGTGTTGGGGAGTTAATGATTAATTTGTTGTTCTTAATGCGTCACATGGTTAATATGGTTTTACTTTAGATTTGTGTGTCTTGTTGTGAAATTGTTAGATATTACTTGTTAGATATTACTGCACTGTTGGAACTAGAAACCCAAGCATTTCGCTACACCCGCATTAACATCTGCTAAACATGTGTATGTGACCAATAAAATGTGATTTGGTTCAAAATTATATATATTTTTTGCTCTTGATGAAGTACCGTTTGCTAAATTTGCTCATTACCGTAATGCGGTCGCATCTACCGTAAACATGGATCTCATCTACCGTAAACATGGATCTCATCTACCGTAAACATGGATCTCATTACCGTAATGCGGTCTCATCTACCGTAAACATGGATCTCATTACCGTAATGCGGTCTCATCTACCGTAAACATGGATCTCATTACCGTAATGCGGTCTCATCTACCGTAAACATGGATCTCATTACCGTAATGCGGTCTCATCTACCGTAAACATGGATCTCATTACCGTAATGCGGTCTCATCTACCGTAAACATGGATCTCATTACCGTAATGCGGTCTCATCTACCGTAAACATGGATCTCATTACCGTAATGCGGTCTCATCTACCGTAAACATGGATCTCATTACCGTAATGCGGTCTCATCTACCGTAAACATGGATCTCATTACCGTAATGCGGTCTCATCTACCGTAAACATGGATCTCATAACCAAAATTCATGATCAAATTATAAAATATTCCTAGAATACTATTAAAGAATTCAAAATATTTGAGCTGTGCATAAAATGTGTATTTTGGTAATTATTTGTGTATAGTTTTTATATTAGTAATAGTTTTAAAAATGAATCATTTTAAAATACAAGTTAAGAGCATGCCACGTGTTACAGTAAGGAGAAACGTCATTAAAAATGTACTTAAAATCCAAATGTCTTTTTTTTTTATGAAATATTGTTGTAATAACTCTCCTGTATCTTAGGCAAAGTAAAACATGTATGATTTATTTCTAACCTTTTCTAACTAACTAAGTGTTATGAGATTAAATTAATCATTCAATCTGAACAGTTAAGATGATTAATTTTAACATAGACAATCATTTAATATGGTATTTTACACAACACAAAAGAAAAAAAAAAGACATAAAAATGTACCGAGAGCAATACTTAAGTTTGTGAGATTCACCCATATGCCAGACGCAGGGGCACATGTTCCTAGTATATAAGGGTTGCGTAAGAAGGGCTTTTGTTTTTCAGTGGTGAGCAAGAAGAGAGACGTTTACTCAGTCAAAGGCAGGACAGAAACAAGACAGAACAGAACATCCAGCTAAAGTCAACACAAAGGTAACCCTATTTGGCCATCAGTACGGATTCCATATTAGGACAGCCGCAGTTTCACAAAAAAAAAAAAGTTGGTGTGAGTAGTCATTCAGACTATTTAAGTCTCATCCATAGTATCAGTCTCTGGACACCGTACTCCAGTGCCTGAAACATCTTCACATTGTTCATCTTTCTCTTCTTTTGAGTCCAGTGGATAATATAGTCTTGTCTCTAGTCTACACGAGGGAAACAGATTTCAGACTTCAGATGAGGCCCAGATATGTTTTGTGCCGTCTTTCCAACTCTGACAAACATGACAATGACAGCACTGGGTTTGTAGCAAGACAACACAAACAGCACTGGGTTTGTAGCAAGACAACACAAACAGCACTGAGTTTGTAGCAAGACAACACAAACAGCACTGGGTTTGTAGAAAGACAACACAAACAGCACTGGGTTTGTAGCAAGACAACACAAACAGCACTGGGTTTGTAGCAAGACAACACAAACAGCACTGGGTTTGTAGCAAGACAACACAAACAGCACTGGGTTTGTAGAAAGACAACAACAACAGCACTGGGTTTGTAGAAAGACAACACAAACAGCACTGGGTTTGTAGAAAGACAACACAAACAGCACTGGGTTTGTAGAAAGACAACACAAACAGCACTGGGTTTGTAGAAAGACAACACAAACAGCACTGGGTTTGTAGCAAGACAACACAAACAGCACTGGGTTTGTAGCAAGACAACACAAACAGCACTGGGTTTGTAGAAAGACAACACAAACAGCACTGGGTTTGTAGCAAGACAACACAAACAGAACTGGGACACAGGACAACACAAACAGAACTGGGACACAGGACAACACAAACAGAACTGGGACACAGGACAACACAAACAGAACTGGGACACAGGACAACACAAACAGAACTGGGACACAGGACAACACAAACAGAACTGGGACACAGGACAACACAAACAGAACTGGGACACAGGAAAACAAACAGAACTGGGACACAGGAAAACACAAACAGAACTGAGACACAGGACAACACAAACAGAACTGGGACTCAGGACAACACAAACAGAACTGGGACACAGGACAACACAAACAGAACTGAGACACAGGACAACACAAACAGAACTGAGACACAGGACAACACAAACAGAACTGAGACACAGGACAACACAAACAGAACTGGGACTCAGGACAACACAAACAGAACTGGGACACAGGCTAGAAAAGGGCTATCCAACTGGCCAGAATCACTATTTTCTATCAGTTCATTCGTCATGTTTCCCAGCCGTGGATCTTTATGACACAGCCAGGCTCTTTTAAAAGCTTCATACTGTTTGGCGTTCAATTGACTGTTTCCAGAATTTTCCGCTGAGTGAAAATGAAACACAGGGCTAGGAGAGGAGAGTGAGTATTTCATTGTTTCCGTGTACACTACGCTACATATACAAATGAACTTTGATTTGAGAGGAAAACCTGGATCACCGTCGTCACCACCCTCCACCAAATGCTTTCAATCTACCATGTTATTTGATGTCTGATGTTAGCCATGCGACTTTGCCTTAGATTATTTCAACCTATGAACTGCCCATATGTTGCAATGCCTTAGAAAATGTCCAATATTTTACATTTTTAAATTTTTAAAACATTTATTTAACTTAGGCAAGTTGGTTAAAGAACAATTTATCATTTCCAATGACGGCCTACCCCGGACAAACCCTAAGACACTGGGACAATTGTGCGCCGCCCTATGGGACTCCCAATCACGGCCGGTTGTGATACAGCCTGGAATCGAACCAGGGTCTGTAAGTGACGCCTCTGGCACTGAGATAAATCAAATCAAATCAAATGTATTTATATAGCCCTTCGTACATCAGCTGATATCTCAAAGAGCTGTACAGAAACCCAGCCTAAAACCCCAAACAGCAAGCAATGCAGATACAGTGAACACCTTTAAAACACAAACAAATTTTTTTCCCTAACTGTTCTGAGTGAGTTTACCTCAGCTGACCTATATGAAAACAACCAGACATCCAATGCTGAAGAACAAACACAATGTAACACTGCAGAATATCCCCTTCAACAGCATCAGGGATCACCTCTCATTCCTAACTATATAGCGCCATCTACAGGTCACTAGGCCATCCTACAGAGCAAAAAATGTGTGTGTGTGTGTGTGTGTGTGTGTATTAGGACATCTGATGACTAGCTGGCCACTGCATCGGTGTCTGGACAAACAAAAGAAACTATTTTTAGAACACAAGACCCTCACTGGAAAATAATATGTGTGTATTATCTATATGCCAACAGATCGCAACAATGCCTCATTTATCATAACCATTACAGATAACTAGTGTAATTGCCAAATTGCCCCATATAAATATATATATATATATATATATATATTCAGTCAATAAACATTCAAGTGCCATTTAAAATGAAATGACTGAAACCATAATATCAACTGGTGAGATTACATCGTAGAACACATTCTTCAAAAGAGCAATAACCTCAGCAGTGATGTCTCAGGTGATGGTTGTAATTGGTTCTTTATCTCAGGTGATGGTTGTAATTGGATCTTTATCTCAGGTGATGGTTGTAATGTTAGCTTGTAGAAGCCCATGGATGTGCAATGCATTCTTATTTCACAAGCCCTTATTACAATCAAGACACTTCATTTATAGTAAAAAAAATATTTAAAAAAAACATGTAATTTAAACAATAAAATAGAACAGAATATTTTTCCTAATGAAAAAAAAGGTTACCAGTGCGAAGTGATGTGCATCTCGCGACTGGGAATGAGATCATTTGGAACAGGCCTCAGTCTGAGAAAAATATTTTAATCGTTTCAGGTTTCCAAACCCAAATAGGTCTTATTTTCGATATACAGACGTTCGATTTAGTTTATTCTGGCCGTTCTGTGGAATTGTTTAAATGCATTAGCAATTCCACATTAAAACACTGCATGGTGATGAATTACGGCCACGACATCAAATCAAATTTTATTAGTCACATGCGCCGAATACAACAGGTGTAAACATTACAGTGAAATGCTTACTGACAAGCCCCTAACCAAAAGTGCAGTTTCAAAAAAATATGGATAAGAATAAGAGATCAAAGTAACAGGTAAATAAAGAGCAGCAGTAAAATAACAATATATACAGGGTGGGTGCCGATACAGAGTTTAATGTGCGGGGGCACCGGTTAGTTAGTAGAGGTAGTATGTACATGTAGGTAGAGTCATTAAAGTGACTATGCATAGAATACAGCAGAGAGTGGCAGTGGTGTGGAGAGGAGGGGGTAATGCAAATAGTCTGGTAGCCATTTGACTAGATGTTCAGGAGTCTTATGGCTTGGGGGTAGAAGCTGTTTAGAAGCCTTTTGGACCAAGACTTGGCACTCCAGTACCGCTTGCCGTGCGGTAGCAGAGAGAACTGTCTATGACTAGGGTGGCTGGAGCCTTTGACAATTTTTAGGGCCTTCCTCTGACACCGCCTGGTAAAGAGGTCCTGGATGGCAGGAAGCTTGGCCCCGGTGATGTACTGGGGCCATTCGCACTACCCTTTGTTGTGCCTTGCGGTCGGAGGGCCGAGCAGTTACCATACCAGGCAGTGATGCAACCAGTGCTCTCGATGGTGCAGCTGTAGAACCTTTTGAGGATCTGAGGACCCATGCCAAATCTTTTCAGTCTCCTGAGGGGGAATAGGTTGTGTCGTGCCCGCTTCACAACTGTCCTGGTGTGCTTGGACCATGTTAGTTTGTTGGTGATGTGGACACCAAAGAACTTGAAGCTCTCAACCTGCTCCACTGCAGCCCCGTCGATGAGAATGGGGGTGTGCTCAGTCCTCTTTTTCCAGTAGTCCACAATCATCTCCTTTGTCTTGATCAAGTTGAGGGAGAGGTTGTTGTCTTGGCACCACATGGCCAGGTCTCGGACCTCCTCCCTACAGGCTGTCTCGTTGTTGCCGTGATCAGGCCTACCACCGTTGTGTCATCGGCAAATGTAACGATGGTGTTGGAGTCGTGCCTGGCCGTGCAGCCATGAGTGAACAGGGAGTACAGGAAGGGGCTGAGCACGCACCCTTGAGGGGCCCCCATGTTGAGGATCAGCGTGGCGGATGTGTTGTTACCTACCCTTATCACCTGGGCCGGCCTGTCATGAAGTCCAGGGTCCAGTTGCAGAGGGAGGTGTTTAGTCCCAGGGTCCTTAGCTTATTGATGAGCTTTGAGGGCACTATGGTTTTGAAAGCTGAGCTGTAGTCAATGAACAGCATTCTCACATAGGTGTTCCTTTGTCCAGGTGGGAAAGGGCAGTGTGGAGTGCAATAGAGATTGCATCATCTGTGGATCTGTTGGGGCGGTATGCAAATTGGAGTGGGTCTTGAGTTTCTGGGATAATGGTGTTGATGGGATAATGGTGTTGATGTGAGCCATGACCAGCCTTTCAAAGCACTTCATGGCTACAGATGTGAGTGCTACAGGTCAGTAGTCATTTAGGCAGGTTACCGTAGTGTTCTTGCGCCTTAAAACATAGCACAGGAACTATGATGGTCTGCTTGAAACATGGTTGGTATTACCAACTCTGACAGATAGAGGTTGAAAATGTCAGTGAAGACACTTGCTAGTTGGTCAGCACATGCTCTCAGTACACGTCCTGGTAATCCATCTGGCCCTGCGGCCTTGTGAATGCTGACCCGTCTAAAGGTCTTACTCACATCGGCTGCAGAGAGCGTGATCACACAGTCTTCCGGTACAGCTGGTGATCTCATGCATGTTTCAGTGCTATTTGCCTCGAAGCGAGCATGGAAGTAGTTTAGCTTGTCCGGTAGGCTTAATGATTCTGATGAAAATAAAAAAAGGTTAGAAAAGTATTTTATATATGTATATATGTTTTAAGTCCATTAAAATAACATCAAATTGATCATAAATACAGTGTAGACATTGTAAATATTGTAAATGACTAATTGTAGCTGGAAACGGCAGATTTCTAATGGAATATCTACATAGGCGAACAGAGGACCATTATCAGCACCCATCACTCCTGTGTTCCAATGGCACGTTGTGTTAGCTAATCCAAGTGTATCATTTTAAAATGCTAATTGATCATTAGAAAACCCCTTTGCAACTATGTTAGCACCGCTGAAAACTGTTGTTCTGGTTAAAGAAGCAATAAAACTGGCCTTCTTTAGGCTAGTTGAGTGTCTGGAGCGTCAGCATTTTGTGGGTTCGATTACTGGCTCAAAACGGCCAGAATCAAATAACTTTCTTCTGAAACTCGTCAGTCTATTCTTGTTTTGAGAAATGAAGGCTGTTCCATGAGAGAAATTGCCAAGAAACTAAAGATCTCGTACAACGCTGTGTACTACTCCCTTCACAGAACAGTGCAAACTGGCGCTAACCAGAATAGAAAGAGGAGTGGGAGGCCCTGGTGCACAACTGAGCAAGAGGACAAGTACATTAGTGTCTAGTTTGAGAAACAGATGCCTCACAAGTCCTCAACTGGCAGCTTCATTAAATAGTACCCGCAAAACACCAGTCTGGCCTTCTAGGCAGAGTTGCAAAGAAAAAGCCATATCTCATAATAAAAAGAAAAGATTAAGATGGGCAAAAGAATACAAGACACTGGACAGAGGAACTCTGCCTAGAAGGCCAGCATCCTGGAGTCGCCTCTTCACTGTTGACGTTAAGACTGGTGTTTCGATCAATTAGCCTTTTAAAAATTATAAACTTGGATTAGCTAACACATCGTGCCATTGGAACACAGGAGTGATGGTTGCTGATAAATGGGCCTCTGTACGCCTACGTAGATATTCCATAAATAAATAAAAAAAACTGTGATCTAATTAAAAATGAGTTTTTCAGCACCAATGACAAACGCCCTAATTACTGTCCCAATAAGGGATATCTCCAGGGGCTTAATGGACCAGTATACTTAGACCATGTCCAGTTTAAATCCTCGCTAGGCAGGGTGGATCTGAAACAACATCACAGGTGGAAGCACGAATAGGACGAATACACCTTGAAGTAAATCTCAGGTCTGTTAAATGAACACTCAATTGTTTTTGATCATAGTGATTTAGGAGTATCATCGTTAAAACAGGACAATATACCCCACCAACATTACACAACTATACTGAAACCCCTTAAATTGCTGAAATAAGTATGCCTAAATCTAAATCAGATTAACCGATACGTGACACGGACATAGCGCCATAGCAGGAAGCTTGGAAAACTGTCAAGCCAAGAGGTTGTGAGTTCAAATCCCAGGTGAGGACATGTTGAATAATGACTGTATAAATGTACATACACAAATGTAATTACGTGTCAAATGTAAATAGAAAATACTATGTTAAAAGCACTGCGTAAGTATCCCTAATCCTGCCAGCAGACGAATTAGTGGATCAGTGGCTCACCAATCAGGGCCTTGATTGAACCGGCAACAGTAACCAGGCTTGATGTGTAATGGAACAATAAAAAAATTTTTGGGGGGGGAGAACGTTTCTTTGGGACCATCAGGCGACGTCCTGACAACTGATACACAGAAAAGGTTCTTGCAAACGTTCCCATGAAACGTGTCTAGAACACAACCATCTCATGTTCTGAGAACATGGTTGCCAGAACATAACCATGTTCTCACAAACCCTCCGAAAACTGGACGTATGAAACGTGTCTAGAACATGTAATATTGTATGACACACTGCATTAGGAAAGTATTCAGACCCCTTTAACTGTTTCCACATTTTGTTACGTTACAGACTTATTCTAAAATGGATCAAATAAAACATTATCCTCATCGATCTACACACAATACCCCATAATGACATCACAATACCCCATAATGACATCACAATACCCCATAATGACATCACAATACCCCCTAATGACATCACAATACCCCCTAATGACATCACAATACCCCCTAATGACATCACAATACCCCCTAATGACATCACAATACCCCATAATGACATCACAATACCCCCTAATGACATCACAATACCCCCTAATGACATCACAATACCCCATAATGACATCACAATACCCCCTAATGACATCACAATACCCCCTAATGACATCACAATACCCCATAATGACATCACAATACCCCCTAATGACATCACAATACCCCCTAATGACATCACAATACCCCCTAATGACATCACAATACCCCCTAATGACATCACAATACCCCATAATGACAAAGCGAAAACTGTTCCTTTTTATTTTTGCAAATGTATTAAAAATAAAAACAGAAATACCTTATTTACATCAGTATTCAGACCCTTTGCAGTAGTCGTCGACTGAGTAGTTGTTGTGTGACTGAGTAGACTGAGTAGTCGTCGACTGAGTAGTTGTTGTGTGACTGAGTAGTCGTCGACTGAGTAGTTGTTGTGTGACTGAGTAGACTGAGTAGTCGTCGACTGAGTAGTTGTTGTGTGACTGAGTAGTCGTCGACTGAGTAGTTGTTGTGTGACTGAGTAGACTGAGTAGTCGTCGACTGAGTAGTCGTGGTGTGACTGAGTAGTCGTCGACTGAGTAGTCGTTGTGTGACTGAGTAGACTGAGTAGTCGTCGACTGAGTAGTCGTGGTGTGACTGAGTAGACTGAGTAGTCGTCGACTGAGTAGTTGTTGTGTGACTGAGTAGACTGAGTAGTCGTCGACTGAGTAGTTGTTGTGTGACTGAGTAGACCGAGTAGTCGTCGACTGAGTAGTTGTTGTGTGACTGAGTAGTCGTCGACTGAGTAGTCGTGGTGTGACTGAGTAGTCGTCGACTGAGTAGTTGTTGTGTGACTGAGTAGACTGAGTAGTCGTCGACTGAGTAGTCGTTGTGTGACTGAGTAGACTGAGTAGTCGTCGACTGAGTAGTCGTGGTGTGACTGAGTAGACTGAGTAGTCGTTGTGTGACTGAGTAGACTGAGTAGTCGTTGTGTGACTGAGTAGACTGAGTAGTCGTTGTGTGGCTGAGTAGTCGTTGTGTGGCTGAGTAGTCGTTGTGTGGCTGAGTAGTCGTTGTGTGGCTGAGTAGTCGTTGTGTGACTGAGTAGTCGTTGTGTATACAGATATTTATTTATTTCCACGGCACAGATAAGATCCTTCATGTAGTGTGTGTGTGTGTGTGTGTGTGTGTGATGTAGGCCTACAGTATAGTAGGGTTTCCAGGGGGAACCTATACTGTAAAACCATGAAACACGTGACACGTTATAACGGCAGTTTTACAACTTAAACACGGGCGTTTAGACAGTCCGTTTCTAACCAGGGGAACACCTATACGTCCTAAGAGTTTAGATTTTAAACTAGTGTTAACTTTCCCATTGTCCTGTTTAGAGTGCATTTAGTCATTATAAATAGATCAGAGTTAGGAATGTCTGTCACCTTAACTACATTTCAGCACAACTGAACGGGACATTTGAAGAAATCTATTCAACCGTGTGGTGTTGTTGTTACTCGACTGTGTTCAGGTTATTACCGTTAACTCTCTGAGTGAAAAATATGTGGGAGGGGCCTCAGTATTACATTTCCCAGCATGCTTTGTTTTTTACAATAGTTTGTTTTAATATCTCTGTTGACTAATGAACATTGATTAATTAATTGATCTTATACTATACAAAGTAAAATAGTGTAACGTTTTTTTTTTTTACTTTTCCAATCTGTAAGGGGTTACACCCATTACTGAGATGGTTGTGACATTACATTCGTTGAAATCCCTCAGCAGTGTACCGATGCCTGCATCACTTCATCAGAAGACTGTAATCAATGACTTCTGAAGTCTTGTTTTGTCAAATATCCACCTGACTGGTTGGGTCTTCATGAAACACCACCCTAATAATTAGGCTTGGGCGGTATACCGTAATACAGGGGTATTTTGGAAAAAGCCACAGGATGTTTTCTCAGGTTACACTCACCCCAATTTGATCGCCTCCATTTCCGCAGCAACCAGTGATCCGGGTAAACAGCATCAATGTAACAGTTTTGCTTCTGTCCCTCTCATCGCCCCAACCTGGGCTCGAACCAGGGACCCTCTGCACACAACTGACACCCTTAAAGCATCGTTAACTATCGCTCCACAAAAGCCTCGGCTCTTGCAGTGCAACTTCAAGGTCTCAGAGCGAGTGACATCACCGATTGAAACGCTATTATCACGCACCACCGCTAACTAGCTAGCCGTTTCACACCAGTTACAGGTGCATACCATCCACCGCTAACTAGCTAGCCGTTTCACACCAGTTACAGGTGCATACCATCCACCGCTAACTAGCTAGCCGTTTCACACCAGTTACAGGTGCATACCATCCACCGCTAACTAGCTAGCCGTTTCACACCAGTTACAGGTGCATACCATCCACCGCTAACTAGCTAGCCGTTTCACACCAGTTACAGGTGGATACCATCCACCGCTAACTAGCTAGCCGTTTCATACCAGTTACAGGTGCATACCATCCACCGCTAACTAGCTAGCCGTTTCATACCAGTTACAGGTGCATACCATCCACCGCTAACTAGCTAGCCGTTTCATACCAGTTACAGGTGCATACCATCCACCGCTAACTAGCTAGCCGTTTCACACCAGTTACAGGTGCATACCATCCACCGCTAACTAGCTAGCCGTTTCACACCAGTTACAGGTGCATACCATCCACCGCTAACTAGCTAGCCGTTTCACACCAGTTACAGGTGGATACCATCCACCGCTAACTAGCTAGCCGTTTCATACCAGTTACAGGTGCATACCATCCACCGCTAACTAGCTAGCCGTTTCATACCAGTTACAGGTGCATACCATCCACCGCTAACTAGCTAGCCGTTTCACACCAGTTACAGGTGGATACCATCCACCGCTTCCGAGTATTTTACTCGCTAATGTTCAATCCAGGTGTGCAAAGCTCTTAGAGACTTCCCAAAGAAAGACTCACAGCTGTAATCACAGCAAAAGGTGATTCTAACATGTATTGACTCAGGGGTGTGAATACTTTCTTCTTTTTTTTTCAATGAATTTGCTAACATTTCAACAACAACAAAAACATGTTTTCACTTTGTCATTATGGTTGGTATTATGGTGTAGTTGGGTGAGAGAAAAAAAAAGTTAATTTAATCCATTTCAAATTCAGGCTGTAGTCCAACGCTCTAACCACTAGACTACCTGCCGCCCCATAAATCAAGGGGTGTGAAACCTTTCTGAAGGCTATGAATATAGTCTATGTTTAAGCTCCTTTTTTTTTTTTAAACAACTAATTGACCAACGTTAAATTATTTGAATTCCATTTCGTTATTTTCTTTTTTTTCCGCGAGCTCAATTTTGAAGATTGCACAGTTTCTCTAAAGATAAAATCAGATCAAAAACCAAACCGAACTGTGCGATGTAGTTGGGAGTTGTAGTTTGCAACTGGGCAACGTTCTACATAGTTTAGCGCAGCAAGTGTGGTAAATAACTACAAGCCTACTTGTCCGGTCTGAGACGCGGAGAAGAGGCAGAAGAACTCGATAGAGGGACAGAGAGCAGTTGCTTTGTGAGTTATTTCCACCTGAAAATACATGACCTAAGATTGATAGTATTCAGCAGTCCATAAAAGTAGACCTCTTTTACTGGGAAGAACTATTAAAATAGTGATTTTTGTCAGACAGCAGCTCTATAGAGATGAGATGATGACTTGGAATGAAATAATAAAGTCATCAAATAAAACGAATGTAATAAACACAACAACTGAAATATTTTATTAAAATAAAGTCATGTGAATGAATGATAGTTAATAAGTGATAAGCAGTAATCTGCAGTCACTATACCATGATGTGATTTTTGTCTAGCAGGTTAATGAACTCCGGGCTCTATGCGTTCTCTGGAAAATGATACAACTGTAAGTGGACGGTCAATGACATTCTGCTGGCGGGTCGTGCATTATGTTCCACAGAACGCATGGCCCCTCTTTTGATTGGCTCTCACGTGTCTGACAATGGGCCGTGTGCCAAGTCTCTCACTACCTGCTGCCAGTGTCCGTTTTCTCATAGTAGGCTTTGGTAGGTGTTGTATTGGGAAACAACATAGGGGTCAAAGTAGCTTGTTTGACACATGTCAACGAGCTTTGGGTGACGGGTGTGTGGGGGAAACAACTGTATTTTGAAATACATCACTGGAATGTAACAAGTAGGTTAGGTTGTATTTTTCAACAAGAGAGTTGGACTCAAGTATCTACGTTACCAAAAAAAAAACACAATGACCCCAAATACTACATCAACAGAATGACTACGGTAGGCAGCTACAGGCTTGGCCAACATACTACACAAAGATAACGGTCGGAGACACCTTCCAATTCACACAATGCCTCAGCAAGAAATACAAAGTACTAGCTCTTCATAACCTTTTGCGTCATACACTGAGTTGACAAAACATTAAGAACACCTGCTCTTTCCATGACAGCGACTGACCAGGTGAATCCAGGTGAAAAGTTATGATCCCTCCTTGATGTCACTTGTTACATCCAGGAGATCAAAGTTCAAAATAATGCTGTTTAAGCCTTGACACAATTGAAACATGGATTGTGTATGTGTTCCATTCAGAGGGTGAATGGGGCAAGAAAACAGATTTAAGTGCCTTTGAACAGGGTACGGTAGTAGGTGTCAGGCGCATCGGTTTGAGTCAAGAACTGCAACGCTGCTGGGTTTTTCAATCTCAACAGTTTCCCGTGTGTATCAAGAATTGTCCACCACCCAAAGGACATCCAGCCAAACTTGACACAACTGTGTGAAACATTGGAGTCAACATGGACCAGCATCCCTGTGGAATGCTTTCAACACCTTGCAGAGTCCATGCCACAATACATTGGTGCTCTTCTGAGGGTAAAACTCAATAGGAAGTTGTTCATTACATTTTGTACATTCAGTGTATAATTTTTGGTTCAAATCACCTCTATAG
The DNA here is from genome assembly GCF_002021735.2 of Oncorhynchus kisutch. NCBI lineage: Eukaryota > Metazoa > Chordata > Actinopteri > Salmoniformes > Salmonidae > Oncorhynchus > Oncorhynchus kisutch. The sequence continues at coordinate 5,271,812 of NC_034181.2, forward strand.
AAACCCTTTTTTTTTAAGCAACAGCTTCACCGATCCAATAACCGTTCAAGGATTTAAAAGCCTTTCTCAGAAGACAAAAGAACAACGCAGTACATATACAGTGCCTTGCGAAAGTATTCGGCCCCCTTGAACTTTGCGACCTTTTGCCACATTTCAGGCTTCAAACATAAAGATATAAAACTGTATTTTTTTGTGAAGAATCAACAACAAGTGGGACACAATCATGAAGTGGAACGACATTTATTGGATATTTCAAACTTTTTTTAACAAATCAAAAACTGAAAAAATTGGGCGTGCAAAATTATTCAGCCCCTTTACTTTCAGTGCAGCAAACTCTCTCCAGAAGTTCAGTGAGGATCTCTGAATGATCCAATGTTGACCTAAATGACTAATGATGATAAATACAATCCACCTGTGTGTAATCAAGTCTCCGTATAAATGCACCTGCACTGTGATAGTCTCAGAGGTCCGTTAAAAGCGCAGAGAGCATCATGAAGAACAAGGAACAAAGTTCAAGGGGGCCGAATACTTTCGCAAGGCACTGTATATGTAGCTCTGTATCAAATCAATGAAGAAACACATCCTGAAGAGACATCAGCCTCCCACCACATAGGACTCATTGAGAGAGAGAGAGAGAGAGAGAGAGAGAGAGAGAGAGAGAGAGAGAGATAAACAAACAAACATAAAGCCACACTCAGTAAAGTATCTCAGCTGATTCAGACCAGACTATGTGATCTGCCTCAGGCTTAGGAACAATATCTACGGCTACGTTTACACAGGCTAACACAATTCTGATCTTTTGACCAATTATTCGGCAAAATATAATTTTTTCATTTTATTTTTTTATTTAACCATTATTTTATTATTTTTATTTTACCAGGTAAGTTGACTGAGAACACATTCTCATTTACAGCAACGACCTGGGGAATAGTTATGGGGGAATAGCGGGGCGGGATCTGATCTGATCTGATCCGATCTGATCCGATCTGTTCAAAAGACCATCTACTGGTCAAAAGATGTGTAAACTCAGCCTTAAACATCTTCACAGCAATATAAGCACAGAGATATTGGCTAAACCGCCTCATTGCTTTATATCATATCTTGACGCCTTCATACCAGAAGACTAGACTGGAGAGAGAGCTGCTTAGTGAATCTCCATTCATACCAGAAGACTGGACTGGAGAGAGAGCTGCTTAGTGAATATCCATTCATACCAGAAGACTGGACTGGAGAGAGAGCTGCTTAGTGAATATCCATTCATACCAGAAGACTGGACTGGAGAGAGAGCTGCTTAGTGAATCTCCATTCATACCAGAAGACTGGACTGGAGAGAGAGCTGCTTAGTGCATCTCCATTCATACCAGAAGACTGGACTGGAGAGAGAGCTGCTTAGTGCATCTCCATTCATAAACCAAACAGTGGCTCCCTGCCTGCTCCCCCTTGCATACAGAAAACCCCACCCCCACGATCTCCCCCCTCTCTCTCACACACACACACATACACACACACACACACACACACACACACTCACAAAAGCAAGAGCACATCCACGTAACAGACATCTTCCCCCACACTCACAACACACCACCTGTTATGACGATGATTGAGTATTTACATTTCTTACCGTATAGAAGCCGATCCTACACAGAGCTAAGGACAGCTGCATGTGCTCAGACATCGTCCCCGGCAACAGCGTTACCCCCGACAACACAACAAGCCAAGCTGGTAGAGAGGTTACTGAATGAGGCCAGGCAGGAAGGAGGGACGACGGAGTGAACAGCGTAGGGAGACGATTGTCGGCGCACTTCCAAGTCAACAGGAGACCTGTCGCACAGCATAGTATGGAACCTGAACCAGCCAATCGTTTACACATCTAATATCTTCCTTGAACTTCAACTGAAAACCGGAGGAGAAGAGGGAAGAGAAACAGGAGGAAGAGGAGGAGCAGGAGGTAAGAGAGGAGGAGCAGGAGGTAAGAGAGGAGGAGCAGGGGGACGGGAGAGGAGGAGCAGGGGGACGGGAGAGGAGGAGCAGGAGGTAAGAGAGGAGGAGCAGGAGGTAAGAGAGGAGGAGCAGGAGGTAAGAGAGGAGGAGCAGGTGGTAAGAGAGGAGGAGCAGGAGGTAAGAGAGGAGGAGCAGGGGGACGGGAGAGAAGGAGCAGGAGGTAAGAGAGGAGGAGCAGGGGGACGGGAGAGGAGGAGCAGGAGGTAAGAGAGGAGGAGCAGGAGGTAAGAGAGGAGGAGCAGGAGGTAAGAGAGGAGGAGCAGGGGGACGGGAGAGGAGGAGCAGAACCACAGAGGAGAAAAAGGAGGAAGGAGTACTCTTCATATTCATTCATAAAACTAAAGAGAAACAATGAGAATGAAGCTGTTAGGCAGAGATTAGTAGGAGGAGGAGGAGGAGGAGGATAGCTCTGTATGGCGATTAAGGGCTCAGATATAACAACTAGCCTACCAGCACACTCCAAAATAAGACTACAAATTGGATTAGAGACAATTACACAAGTCCACGCTGTTTACACACCAGTGCCCTCACCACACAATGTCAATCAAACTGGGGGGGGGGGGTTACCTTTATTTAACTAGGCAAGTCAGTTAAGAACAAATTCTTATTTTCAATGATGGCCTAGGAACAGTGGGTTAACCGCCTGTTCAGGGGCAGAACAACAGATTTGTACCTTGTCAGCTCGGAGATTTGAACTTGCAACCTTCCAGTTACTAGACCAACCGACAATATGTTCCTCCATCATGTACAGTAGACTACAGACACTATGTTCCTCCATCATGTACAGTAGACTACAGACAATATGTCCCTCCATCATGTACAGTAGACTACAGACAGTATGTTCCTCCATCATGTACAGTAGACTACAGACAGACAATATGTTCCTCCATCATGTACAGTAGACTACAGACAACATGTTCCTCCATCATGTACAGTAGACTACAGACAGACAATATGTTCCTCCATCATGTACAGTAGACTACAGACAATATGTTCCTCCATCATGTACA